>NW_015173708.1:75011-98961 GCF_001447785.1 Gekko japonicus | reverse complement strand
ATAATTGTGAGAGATTTCTTAACATAGTGTTCCTGCCAGGGAAGCTGGGGACCCTGCCCATGAGTCTCCATTTCATCCTCACAACAACCCTGTGGGGTAGGTTAGGTAGAGAAGGGGAGATTTGGCCCGGGGTCACTCAGCCGGCAGAATACAAACCTGGGTCTCCCCACATCAACCTGCAACTCTGACCACTGTGCAGTGCTGCCTCTACTGATCTGTAATGTCCCAGAGGTGTTGTAATGTAATACTCAGTTTCTCAAACGAGTGTATGCCTGTCTGTTGGTCCACTTAGGAGTCTTGATCCTGGTTGTGTGGTGGGCTAGTTGTGGCAAATGGTAGGGAAGCTCAGTATTTCTATATACAGTTGTAGGGGCTTTATTGCAGTGTGGTATGGCCTGATATTATGTTCTTATTCCAGTGTGGTGTGTGTGTGGGGCAATGGAAGCTGAGTGATAGGGTCTCTCCAAGTGATTGCCAGAAGTGAGATGCGTCCTGGTCTTGTGTCTTACAGACAATCTTACAAATAGTCCTTTGCATTTATATCATGCTTTCAACTTTAAAAGGATCATAATGCTGATTGTGTGAATTTAGGCAAATCATGAGAGGCAGAGCAGGAAGGATTGCATCAGTGCTTAGTTCTTGTAGCCCTTTCTTACACACCCAGGGAAATGCTGATCGCCACTTTGGGGCCAGGAAGCAATTTTTCTCCAGGCCAGTTTGGCCCCCAGTGATCCTGGAGGGTTTTTTTTTTATCATATTCTGGGTGTGGAACAGGGGTCACTGGGGTGTGTGTGGGGTATTGGTGAATTTCCTGCATTGTGCAGGGGGTTGGACTAGATGACCCTGGAGGTCATTTCCCACTCTGAGTCTATGATTCTATCATTCACCCAGGCTGGCTGTGGGCATGCCAGCACCTCTGTCAGGCAGAAGTGCCTGAGATCCTCCTCCTCCCCTTTTCCTTCACCCGACTTGGAGGCGAAGGGAAGGGAGAGGGGGGAAAGAATGGATCCCAAGTGCTTCTGCCTGTCAGAGGGGCTGGTGCACACTTCCGGTGATGTCAGGGGGTGTGGCATATGCTAATAAATTATGCTAATGAGCTCATGCAGCTCTTTTTCTATGAAATGACCTCTGTCATGGTGGTGGCAATGGTGGTTTTTAACTGAAGACCAAATATTCAGGGTTGAGTGATGCTGGTCTCTTTCTATCTTTGTGATCACCCCCTGAAAGTTTTTCCAGAGCCCTTCTCACCCTGGCCTCAGGTTAGAACTTCTTAATCTATAAGAAAGTTATAAAGAAATGGGTTCCTTGCTTTGCTCTGTATAATAAAATCTTTGTTTCAGGCTGCAAGAGGCCTACAGAAACCTTCCCAGAGACAGTTACAGACAGATAGAAAAGCATGACCTTGCCAGCTAAATTTTTTGCAGCTGTGGGTGGTAGGAAGTACCACTTTACTTTGGTCTTCCAATTAGCACATTCCAAGCAACTGAAGTTATGGGCACCTGTGGGAAAGAGGCAAGGCCTAACTGCGGTATGGTTTCGTTTCTCCCCCTCTCTGGTCCATCATCCTATACATCATGTGCTTCACAACACACAGAGCATGCGTTCAGACGCGGCGTTTGCAACGGTATAGGTGCCGGTTGCAATCGGTGTACTTACCGGCATTGACACGTAGAACATCTGCCTTCCGTCCCTAACCGTTGAAAAGCCCTTTAAACCGTTGTACTCTGCCACTAGGTCCCCAAGTGGTGGTATCCTGAGTACAACGGTTGTAATTGGTTTACCCCCGTCTGACTGCTCTCCACCGGTGTCTAGCCACTTCCGTTCAGAAGCCCAAGGCTTCCGATTTTCGCACGCCATTTTTTTTTAAGTTGCCGATATGCGCTTGGGCGAAGCTTCACCCCGGCGTTTGTTTTTTTTTTTAAAAAGAAAAGGCCCTTAGTTTACCTTTCCGGAGGAGTCCAGGACTTCAGGGAGGCCAGTTTGGGCTTTAAACATTAAAGGTAAGTCCTTACCTTTAAACTTTAAATGTAATACGGGGTGTTTTGAGCATGCGCAAAGATCGCCATTCTGTGGATGGCTGCCTATGCGCATGCTCAAATTGAGTTTTTTTTTTTTAAAAAAAAACAACGCTGACGCCCACAGCATGTGAACGGGCATACAGCGATGGGCTCCGCTGTGAGGGAGTGTGTGATCGCGTTTCAGCCGGCATAAACTGCACCGGTTCCAACCGGTACAGTTTATGCCGGCTGAAACGGCGCATCTGAACGCACCCAGAGAGTTACATCGTCTCTCAGATTTTTGATTGGCCTAACAGGCTTGAGGTCAATCAGAGACCCTCTCCAAAAAACTAGTTAGCCTTTGCCATAAGGCAGATTAGTAGTCTCTTGGCACCAAAGTATGTGAGTGGTTACCCAGCTCCACTTGTGCTCATGGCATCCATCTTGACTGCTTGCTTGGGAGGGCTATGCCCTTGGATATATTTAGATTTCTGGAACTAACTGTCTGAGATGAACCAACACTGGGCAAATTGGAACCTTTGCTCTATGTATTAGCTATGCTGGATATCCCTACATTTGTTTAATTTTTCCTTCACAGTTGTATCTTTTATCTAGTTTTTGTACCTTAAATAAAATAACTATATTTTTATCTTGTTGTGGATTTTGCCTTCATTGATCTCAAAGCCTTCTCCCAGAAGCCTTGGCCTTTGACCACCTACCAGATAACTGTTTTGTTTGGAAACTCAGTCTGCAGTCCCACTCTACAGGGCTGACTTTTCTTGTTAATTTCACGAGAAGCTGGGAGACCTGTCCTTTTACTCCTGAGCTGTTGGGATAGACTGAAAGGACTGGTGGCAACTACCAAGACTAGGGCGAGATGTAGTCTTTCTCTGGCATTTTGTAACTTTGATTTGCAGCAACCCTTTGTGCCAAAAGTTCTTAGCCTGGATTGGGACAAGGATTTTTGACAGAAGTTACTTGATATCTTCAGTACAAAGTCCCCTCCAATCATGGGGGTCAGGTTTATTAGGGCTTTTTTTTTTAAGTTCAGGGCCTTTTGCATTGTGGCCCTATAGAATTAACTTCCCTTTGAGATCTGATGTTGTAGGCCATGTACAGACAATATAAATATTTTTCTTAAGCTTGTTTCTGAGGCATAGCTGACAAGTGTCTCACTGTACTGCTAGTCTCAAGTGTACTTTTTTGGATTTATCTGCATTTCAACTAAGGCCTTTTGAAAATAATCTTGAATTGAAGGATACTGTTTGACACCAGGAGCTTCCATAGGACATACCCCATTTGAAAAGGGACTGTTCATTGTAGTGGTGAGGGAGGATGGGGAGAGCTCAGGGAACTTAATTTAAAAAAAAATCAAAATAGGTTTCCTCAGGTTACTAACGTTTGAGAACTTCTGAACTAGCAGGGTGTTGTCCAAGGTGTATCTAAAAAAACCCCAAACCAATAATCCTGGCCTTGTAGATCTGCAAACTAAGGAAATTTAATTTGTGGGCTCTTTTGTTGAAGTAATCAAGAATTAGCTTTTGTGATTGTCAAACTTTAAAGATATTAGGCTAGCCACTGACCAGGCAGAAAAAAAATGCCTTCCTTTGTTCTTTTTATTAAATTGTGAGGAAAGAGACAAATGTATTAACAGAGTAATTCCTGGTGATAAGAATTTCCTCCAGCTGTTCCAAATTTTAATATTGCATGAAAGTGAAGATGCAAAAACCCACTTATTCTCTCTGCTTTTTATCCATCCTATATAAATTGCCTTCATGGTACAATCCTGTTACAGCTCCTGTTATCCTTATCCTTTGAGCTTGTCCCCCCATATACACTATTACATAACACAAGATTAGGCATTAACATTACATATATGTTCTTCTGTTTCATGCATTTATATTGAATCTTTTTTATTTTGGTATGTATTTTCTTTATCAGAAGAAACAAAAAATCTCTGATGTTAAGCACAGCATAACAGACTTTGTATGTGGAATATATCATGCCTTTACAGCTCTTATAAAACAAACCCAAAGCTCATGCATACTAGCTGATGGTGACAGTACTACAGGTGGAGTCCAAAGGACACTGTATGTATTTGCCTCCAGTTGACCTTGTATATCAGGAACTTGGTAAGAGGCTGAATTCCAGAACTTCCTTGGATGGCAAGGTAGAAGGGTCAATACATTATACCCTTCCCATTTAGAATATAATCTTGAAGATATCAGGGATGGGTTAGGTTTTAGCACAAGATGGCCAATCCAATTCATGCACTGAGGATGACAGAATGACCTGGTGCCTTACAATAAACTCTAGTTGGTCTATTTCAGATCTTATGTCAATATGTCCTTAGCTGGGCTCAGCACTCCCTCTTGCTGCACAGGAAGGTTATAAGGGGCCTCCTTATTGGGTCCACTTAGCCATCTGATGCCTTTGTCTGTGACTTTATTGGTTCTCTAGCTTATGTCAGAGCCCTAGGGATCCATACTAATCTGTTAAGTCTGGTGCTTAACAAATAGTCAGAGAGTGATTTCAGCAAAAACTCAGGTTTATTCAGCTCGATGATCACTTCTCCAACACGGTACAACATTCGATAGCCTGAACAGCTTTTCCATTGCAGCTGCTCGGCATTTAAACATTCCGGGCTAATGTAGCCACACCTACTATACAGTTATCAACCTATCAGGTTGAGCGCATATAGTCCAATCACAAGCGTTCTCGCTTCCCGTCTGTTTGAATGTGATTGGTCGCATTAGTCTTGGCGCGAATCCCTGGCCAAGACGAAGCTTAACATAGCTTCCCTATGAGATGATTTCACATTAATCTTAATGCATTCAGGGCAGCTTCTGAATACATTACATAATCCAGATCCTGTTTGATTGGAGGAATGGCAGGGGGTAAGGCCCCACTGGTGGACTTCCTGATGGCACCTGGTACTTTTGGCCACTGTGTGACAGAGTGTTGGGCTGGATGGGCCATTGGCCTGATCCAACATTGGCTTTTCTTATGTCCTTATGTTCTTAAGGCTGTGTAAAGTCTGCCTCTTCCTGTACTACCCTTCTTACAAGCCCTGCTCTTGGTTCCTCTACTTACACAGGTGTCAATTAGAAACAGGGCTTTTTCAGCAGTGGAACCTAGCCTATAGAATGCCCTCCCCCTTGAGGCTTGCCTGGTGCTTACAGTAATCTCTTTTAGGCATCAGGCCAACCATTTTTTTCTATCCAGGCTTTTAACTAGAGTTTTGATCTTTTAAATTGTTTTTGCAATTTGCTTCTAACCTGAGAGGTCTATTAGGAATGGATAATGATTTAGGCTGTCAAGTTTTTATACTTCTGGGTTTCATTGCCTGGTTTTTAAATGGTTACATTACATTACACATTGGATTTCTATACCGCCCCTTTCCGTAGACTCAGGGCGGTTTACATAGTTTGTACAGTTTTTCTAACCTATGGGCACATAGACAGGGGAGGTGAATTCCTTACCCAGGCACCCCCTATTTTCGGCAGGGTCTTCTTTCCTTCTTAGCTTTTTCCACGGCGGTTCTTGCTTGGTGCTGGCGATGTTTTTACTGATGCAGGACTTTCAGGTCTTTGCTAGACGCAGGCGCAGGTCTTCTGTTCTTTTTTCAGCAGCGACCCCTGCTGTTTTTTCGGCAACGTACGATCTTGCCGCGTCTTGGCTCCCTCCAGTCAGCCAGCCTTTCACCTCATGTCACCGCCGCGCTGTCCTCCGGGGCTGATCACTCCTGTTTGCTGCCTCACCACTGCTGCCGCCATCTTTTTCCTTTCAGCCCGTTTGCCAGCCTGCCGTAGTCGCCGCAGTTGTGGAACTTCAGCCAAGGGGGAGAAGGGTGCCCCCCCACTCCTAATGAGTAGGTACCCAATTTATCTAGTTGCTTAAGGCTTTAGAACTGCTGGGTGGGCGGGAGCTGGGACAAGGGCCGAGAGCTCACCCCGGCCGCGGTGGGACTCGAACAACTAAAGCTGTCCGGTCAGATGGAGTACTGCAGGCATTTACTGCTTGCACCACCGCTCCCTTAATGATTGTTAATTTTAATGATTTTATGTTTTCTGAGTTCATCTTTTATGCTGTGAGCCACCTTGAGCAGATATCTGAAGAGGTGGTATATAAATGTTTTTAATAAATAATAGCTGGTTTAGGTTTTTCTGTTTTCCTACTCAAAACCACCCAACAGCTGTTACTCATCTAAAAAGTCTACTGTGGCCCCGGTCACACGGGCCGGATATCGCGGGGGGGGAGGCGTGGCTAATTGCCCTGGCGCAGTTTGACCCGCGATTACGCGACCCGATGCGCCGGCGGCACGCCACAGGTCCTTCCCTTGGCGCCAGTGGGTAAACAAGGGTGACAATCACACGACAATCCTGCAGTGCGGCAAAGAAGCATCGCGGCACGATCACACAAGCAATGGCTAGGCGCCGCTGCTGTGACAAATGGGGTCAGTTTTTTTAAAGTCGAAAATGCACTTTCACTTTCCTCTTTGTGCGTATGCGCCATTGGGTGCTTGTGCGCATCTTGTGGAGACTTGGGGGAAAAAAAACCTGTTTGCAAAGGGACATGGGTGGGCGCCGGATGCCACCACCGGAAACGCGATCAGACGCCAGCCCTTGCCCTGCAGTTTCCGGAAACTAGTACCTCGGAGGTACTAGTTTTTAACTCCGCATCTTCGGCAGGAAGCCTCGGGTTCACCACGGGAGCTCTACGCTTCCCAGATGTTGCAGTGTGATCGTGCCTGGAAAATCTGCCTATCTTATGTCTCTGTAGTGTGGCTAATGCTCCGTGTGACTGCAGCCTATATTTTTTTCCCCCCAAGTTTGTCCTTAGTCTCTAACATATGAATTGAAATTATGCTATGTAAATATTTATTCTCTTTTGTAAGTGCTGGTGGCTGTTCATTGACTTTTTTTTAGGTGACTTTTGTGACTCCTCACAAAAAGGAGGCAATGACTGGAGCTCATCAGGGTTCCCAATTAGCCAGAAGAAACTGAAGAAGTTTGTGGTGGCGGTCTCAAGGGGCTAAGGTCAAAAACCAGGGACTTGTACCTTCATACCAGTTCTAAATGGGCTGTTTTGTTGCAAATGTGGCAGGTTACTAGTTGTCTTTAGCAAGGTTTAATCGATGTTTGACTGATATGCAATCCAAGAAACAAGTGGCACTGGCAAGTAAATGCAATGGACAAGTAAACCCCAAAGAATTCAATAGGAATAGGGCTTTCCCCCAGGTAACTCTACATAGGAGTGAAACCTTAATATATTTTCACTGGAAGTCTAAAAGTGCTTATGACTGCAATGCTAAGTGTGCTTATTCACAAATCAATGGGACTTTTAACTAAATATGGTTAAGATCAAGTCATTAAAAGGCTGACTATATCTGAAACCCCCCCCCCCCATGCAGACATTTGCAACTTTAAAAAATGGAGGTCTCTGTTGCTCCTGGTAACTTTCCCAGCCTCATTTCAATGTCAAGCATTCACTGTAGAATTAACTATTGTTCTTGAATATTCACGAAGGACAAATATTTTTCTGCAAATAAAAGTTCACATTGACAATAGCAACATGTTTTGTATAGTAGCATTTTTCTGTGCTGCATAGTTCAGTCATGTTCCAAAAACTATGATTGTGATTATTTCTCCCATAATGTGGGTCATGTTATGACAACCTCTGGCTGCTTTGCATTCAGATTAGGAAGGGGGGGGATTGGAAATCAGGAAATTGCTACCCAGAGGCTGGTAAAATATAGATTCTTGGTGTCCTTCAATATGTCTGCTTGCTGGAAGTTTGTAACAGTAAAAGAGCAAAGGATTAGATCCAAACAGCTGCGAGCAGAAGGAAGATAGCTTCTAGTGAAGTTCACACATATGTTAATACAAAATCCTATTCTTGCAGTGTTCAGTTCTGTAGCTGTTCTTATGTTTCTGCTTCTGTAAGCAGATAGGTGTGTAACCTCTTGTGAAAGTGGGAGAAGGCATTTGGTTTTAGTTTTGCTAATCTCAGGTCCCTGCCCCACGGGGGGGGGGGTACGGGCAAAGTGTGGCTTTTGGAAGCCGCACCAAAATAGAGATGCTGTGGCGGGATCACATTGATCCCCTGAGCCGCGGCGCATTCCCTCCCCGGCACGATCAGATGCCGGGGGAAGCCACGGTGGGGAAAGGGAGGCTGCTGAACTGCGCATGTGTGAGCATGCGCAGTTCAGCCAGGACCCTGGGATGCGCCGGCAGAAGGACGCGGCGGTGATCCCACGGCCAAGCTTGATGCGGCCATGCTGGACGGTCCACCTCGGTAGGTGGTTTAGTTTTGCTGCGGCTTTTCGGGCAGAAGGGCTGGATCGGGGATGGGTACGCAACACTTCCCAGATGTTGCGGTGGGATTGCACCCATTTGCTGCGCCCCCGATCCGTCCCTCTCCTGGCCCAAAACCTTTCGTGTGACCGGGGCCTCAGACAGTGTTCTAGAGGCAGTTTGGGGATGGATGAGGGCTAAGAAGCTGAAATTTCATTCCAACAAAACAGAGGTGCTCCTGGAAGGCTTGTCTCAAAAACTGGGATGTCACCTGTTCTGGATAAAGTTGCTTCCTCCCCCAAAGGAGCAGGTTAGCAGGCTGAGAGTGCCGCTGGCCCCTGGGCTGGTGTCAATGGTGGCCATGATGCCTTTCACCGGCATCAGCCTTTCCTGAGCGGGAAAGATCTCACCACATTGGTACATGCCCTGGTAGTATCTATATTAGATTACTGCAATGCACTCTATGTGGGACTGCCCTTGAAGAATATCCAGAAGCTGCAGTTGGTACAGAATGCTGGGGCCAGAATATCAACTCCAGTGGGTCATAGGTACCAAATCACTCAAGTCTTGTTTCCTATGCTGTGGTTTGCAATTTGCTTCCAGGCCCAGTTTAAGATGCTGGGTATGGTTTGGGGCCCACATACCTGAAGGACTGCCTATTCCTATATGAACCTACCTGACCACTCCAGTCATTTTCAGAGGTCCTGCTTTGGATGCCCCAGCCATCTGAGGCTAAACTGCTGGCAACCTGAGAAATGGTCTTCACAGTTGTGACACCAAAAATCCCTCCCCCAAGAGATTTATTTGTCTCTCTGTATCATTGTCTTCACCCAACAGGTTTGGGTTTTTTTTTGCTTTGTTAGGCATTCTTTCACTAACTCTTATTAGCTGTCCTCTCAGATTGTGCATTTATAAGTGTTTATGAGTTTAATTTAATTGTTTTAAATATTTTATATACATTTGTGTTTTAAACATTGTTTTGATGCTTTAATGTCTGAAATGTTTAATGTTTTAATATTTCAATGTTTTAATTGTTTGAATATTTGCTGCCTTGGGAACCCTAAGTGGGGTTAAAAGGTGGCATAGAAATGTTTTAAATAAAGTAAATAAATGTGTTGTAAAGCAGCCATTTCATGAACAGAATTTGCTTTCTGCATGCAGAAGGACACCTTTGGGACCAACCCACAGAAGTGAGAGAAAAATAAGAGACGTGGATTGTCCATGAGTATGTCTGTTTTAATTCTTTGCATGTAATAGCTCCCAAGTTTAATCTCTGGTTTATCTAAATCTCTCTCATAGCTGGTTTCAAGAGACTTTTCTGTTCCTGAAACCTTGGTAAGCTACCACTAGTCAGAGCAGATAACGTAGAGCTAGTTATACCAAAGGTCAAATGTGGTATAAGACCAGATATTAGTACGTTCCTTGGCAGTTTATACTGGCAAGTTTTCCCCTGTCATATGAACACAAGAAACTGCCTTGTACTTAATCAGACCATTGGTCCATCAAGGTCAGGATTGTTTACTCAGAGTGGCAGCAATTTACCAGTGTCTCAGGTGGAGGTCTTTCACATACCTCCTACCTGATCCTTTCAGCTGGAGATGCCAGTGATTGAACCTGGAACCTTCTGCATGCCAAGCAGAGGCTCTGCCACTGAGCCACAGGCCCTGTCTGTAAGAAGAATTTTGGGTTTGGATTGACAGTAGGAGAGAGAGATTATTTTAACACTTTCCACATCCACCCAGGTCATTACCCATTGTATCCAGGTTTCTTTTGGTTCTGAAGGTCAGATAGAAGTAAAAGTACAACTGGAGTTAAATATTAACTCAAGAGTGGCCAGTTGTATGAAAGAACTGACAGATAGAAAAGCATTTTCCTTCCATTAATATCCTAATCCTAATATCCTATTGTGACTTTGTTTCCTTATAATTTATATAAAATGTGTATATGTGTGTGTGCATAATTATAGGATTCTGCTATAATTCAGTGGATATTATTTACAGATTCTTCTGCATTTTATTAACATTACAACACTCACATTTCCATTTGCTCAGTAAAGGATTGTGGAAAGATTAATAAAAAAGAGTTGTTTGGAATATAACTTGATAAAGAGATGTTTTACTATGCTATTGTCTCAGATAAAGGTGGGCACATGTCTCTAATATGAAAATGTATCGTGCTGGCTATCCACAAGCCACAATTATCAATACAGCTACTGTAAATGACACTGAACCCCTTATATTTCAGAGAGAAGCCAATAATAAGAACCAATAATATGATCAGTAGAGAAATTGCATTCTGTATATTGTTTCTCTTTTATTAATGTTGCATGCATAGATCAATACATACCTCTTTCACTTCATTATCTGGTGAAAGTGAAATAATACACATTTACTATAAGAAATAATTTTGAAGGGTAAAAGGTATGGAATTTTCTTAATAGTGATACTTATATTTCCCAGGAAACGATCATCACATGGAAAAGACAAGTTACTGTTTATAATATTTAATATGGAAGATATTCACTTGAAACTGGTGGTGTCATATTAAAAATGTCCTATTTTTATCCATAAACAACATTTCTTCCTTTTCTAACCTCTGTATTTATTTATTTATTTATATTTACACTTATATCCCGCCCTCCCCGCCAATCAACATGCTCAGGGTGGCTAACAACATATATAAAAAGTTCCATTAAAACTGTCAATCAATATAAAATCATACAACTTATATTAAAAGATGGCAAATCTTCCAATCTCAACTGTCAACTGAACACTGTCTTAGTGTAAAAACTCCACCCCCTACAGATGGATAAATACAGAAGGACTTATCTTCAACTACAAAGAAAAGAAGCAAAAGATTGACTCTGTTACAAAAGCAAAGGCATTTTTGGAACAGCACCAAACAACAGCGAAGGATGGAAGAACAGAGGACAACAGCATAACAGAAGAAAACATTAAACATACATCGAGAAGCAGTGAAAGTTAAAAAAGGAAATGGCCGCCGGAGCTCGTCGAGGGTAGTTGTGTGAGGACTTGCTCCAACACAATTTACCGCACCGGGGTTCTTTTCTCTCAAATTGGAGACTTAGAGTCTCTGAGTCCCTCCTTGACAAAGGGGGGAGCATGGGGCTTCTTCAACCATAACTGTGAAGCAAGCAGTAGTGGAGAAAATTGAAGTTTGCGCCGAAGCGGGAGAGCCCAGGGAAACCCGAAGGAGACGCCGGGGAAAAGACGAGTGTTGCGGCCAACGCTAGCTAGGATCAACTGCTAGCAACTCAAGACACCAGGACCATTATCAGATAAGTGCTATTTCCAAGTTTAACTCAGTTTAATACAACACAAAGTGGGGTGCGAATAATGCAATAGAAGTAACTTCTGTCCCTTTCCCCCAGGATTTAAGAGAGTGAAGTCAGTTCCAACAAATGATACTGCTGTTGAAGCTCACACTTTTGTATTCACCACTCAATGCTGTAGCATCAATTAGTGGTGATTTTGCATATGTGAATGAGCCATATGGCTAAATGGACAGAAGATTTGTAATCCCTCAAATAAAACAGCCATTATCCAGAAAAAGTTAGGAATGCCCAACTCTTATCATAATCAGTGAGCTAAATATTCAAACAGGAGACTTATGTAAGACCTTCTGATCTCAACAGGGCTTACGTATGATTAACATCTCTTGAACTGGAACCAAAGAGACACAAGGCAAATTACACATTACATAAGGTTACCCGATACCCTCTGTTTAGAGGACATGTCCTCTCTCTCTCTCTCTCTCTCTCTCTCTCTCTCTCTCTCTCTCTCTGATGTCCATCCTCTTTTGGGCTCTTAAAAACTGATGAAAATGTTCTCTTTTTGGATTGGAAGGTTAGGAGGAATATTCTTATTTAGTAGCAATTATAACATCTTAAATAATAGGGGTATTTAAAATGACATCTGAAATAGTGATCACTTGTTCGAAGTAGTCAGGCGGGAAATATGTCCTCTTTTTTGCTTTTCAAAATATGGTACAAAGTCCATATGCTCCCTTGGTGGATTTTCAGCAGATATTTTCTGGGGGTTCCTTGCTGGGAATTTAACTTCCAGATGCTCATTGGTTTAATTTGGATTAGGAACTTGCAGCACATGGGGAGAAGGGGTTTAAAGTATCCCCCTGCACCATTTCCCCATCCTGAAACAGTCCTGGGAGCCAGAGTTTGCCTGCTGGGGAAATTTATATGCACTTCCCTAATGGGGCAAATAGTGGCTCTCTGGGATTGTTTCAGATTCGGAAAACACTGTGAGTGGGTACACTGCCTTCCTCATCTGAATGATGCCTGTGCATGCCTGGGAATTCTGGTCCAAACACTAGGGTTGCCAGGCAAGTGCCTAGCAATCCCATAAAGACTGGGGGCAGGGAAAGCAGAAGGGAGTGCATCATATGATCTTCTAGGGATTCCCCCGAATTACTATGGCAAAAGCTGCCTCCGTTCCTGAGGACTGGAAAGTAGCTAATGTAACTCCCATCTTTAAAAAGGGTTCCAGAGGAGATCCGGGAAATTACAGGCCAGTCAGTCTGACGTCGATACCTGGTAAATTGGTGGAAACGATTATTAAGGAAAGAATTAGTAGGCACATAGATGAACGAAACCTATTGAGGCAGACTCAGCATGGGTTCTGTAAGGGAAGAGCTTGTCTCACTATCTGTTAGTGTTCTTTGAGGGGGTGAACAAACATGTGGACAAGGGGGATCCAATAGATATTGTTTACCTTGACTTCCAGAAAACTTTTGATAAAGTTCCTCATCAAAGGCTCCTAAGTAAGCTCAAAAATCATGGGATAAAAGGACAAGTCCTTTTATGGATCAAAAACTGGCTAATTAATAGAAAACAGAGAGTGAGTATAAATAGGCAATTTTCTCAGTGGAGGGTGGTAAGCAGTGGGGTATTGCAGGGATCAGTACTTGGTCCAATGCTTTTTAACTTGTTCATTAATGATTTGGAGTTGAGAGTAAGCTGTGAAGTGGCTAAATTTGCGGATGATACGAAGTTGTTCAGGGTGGTGAAAACCAGTGAGGATTGTGAGGCACTCCAAAAGGATCTGTCAAGGATGGGCAAGTGGGTGTCAACATGGCAAATGGGGTTCAATGTGGCCAAGTGCAAGGTGATGCACATTGGAGCCAAAAATCCTAACTATAAATACACGTTGATGGGGTCTGAACTGGCAGAGACTGATCAAGAGAGAGATCTTGGAGTTGTAGTAGATAACTCACTGAAAATGTCGAGACAGTGTGTGACTGCAATAAAGAAGGCCAATGCTATGCTGGGGATTATTAGGAAGGGTATTGTAAACAGATCAGCCAATATCATAATGCCGCTATATAAATCAATGGTGCGACCTCATTTGGAATACTGTGTGCAGTTCTGGTCACCACACCTTAAAAAGGATATTATAGCTTTGGAAAAAGTGCAGAAAAGGGCAACTCGAATGATAAAAGGGTTGGAACACTTTCCCTATGAGGAACGGTTAAGGCGCTTAGGGCTCTTTAGCTTGGAGAAACGACGACTGAGGGGTGACATGATTGAGGTTTATAAGATTATGCATGGGAAAGAGCAGGTAGAGAAAGAGGTACTTTTCTCCCTTTCTCACAATACAAGAACTCGTGTGCACTCCATGAAATTGCTGAGCGGTTGGGTTAGAACGGATAAAAGGAAGTACTTCTTCACCCAAAGAGTGATTGACACATGGAATTCACTGCCACAGGAAGTGGTGGCGGCTACAAGCATGGACGGCTTCAAAAGGGAATTAGATACGCATATGGAGCAGAGGTCCCTCAGTGGCTATTAGCCACAAGGTATAGATAGGAACTCTGGGGCAAGTGATGCTCTGTCTTCTTGGTGCTTGGGGGGGTCAACAGTGGTAGGGCTTCTAATGTCCTGGCCCCACTGGTGGATCTCCTGATGGCACTGGTATTTCTGGCCACTGTGTGATACAGAGTGTTGGGCTGGATGGGCCTTTGGCCTGATCCAACATTGGCGTCTCTTATGTTCTTATGTTCCTTGTTCTCTCCCTGCCTTTCAATGCCACACAAAAGCAGACTCCAGCTTATGAAAGCATCAATCCTCTTCAGCCTGAAGGGTGTAGAGTGATTTTATATTCTGATCTTAGAAGCTAGAGAACATAACATATACTGTCCAAGACTGCAGAAGAACAATGAAGCTTCTGATGTCCTGCCCCCACTGGTGGACCTCCTGATGGCACCTGGTATTTTTGGCCACTGTGTGACAGAGTGTTGGACTGGATGGGCCTTTGGCCTGATCCAACATTGGCGTCTCTTATGTTCTTATGTAAGCTATAGAGACTGGGGAAATAGGGCCTGTAAGATGGAGCTCTTCCGCCAGGCTTTCACTACCACCGCCACCAATGATGTGGACAAGGATGGCCCGGGAAGGATGGCCCGGGAAGATCTACCACTATTTTTGCGTGACTGATACTACCGGACTTACTTGCTTGGGATCGGCTATAAGACAACATCATCTCCGGAGAACTGTCTGTTTACCATCATGGCATCTTGTTTTAATTGAGTATTATTGTTGTTGTAATTGTTATTTATATTTTCGATTTATATACCGCCCTTGATCCCGAAGGGTCTCAGAGCAGTTTACAGAGAATATACTAATTATTCCTAATCTAGGGCCACAATACATATGGGGAGGGGCTGCCTACCGGCAACCAGTGGCACATTCTGTTGTTGTTTCTGGGCGGGCTCCTGGTGTTGCTTTGCAGCGCCTCGGATGGGCCGATGGCATCCACGGCAGGGTTCAGATGGTGGCTGCTCCGACTGTGGCTCCAGCTAACGTCCCTTAGGCTCCGCCGCACTGCGTCTTCACGTTGTTGCACCATCACAACTCCACCTCCATTCGTCGTCGCTGCATCCTCGGATTGCCACTGCTCTGCCGCCATTACTGTCACTGCTGCCGCACTCCTGGCACACACCATCAGGAGGAGGGTGCCCCCTGCCACCTAGGGTAGGTACTCATTTGTCTACTCATGAGTACACTTTTGAGCCGCTGGGTGGGCGGGAGCTGGGACTAGGGCCGGGAGCTCACCCTGGCTGCGGTGGGTCTCAAACAGCCATAGTGGCTGTTCACTAGTGTTGTTATTGCAGGCATCGAACTGCCTGCGCCACCGCTCCCAATTTTACCATGTTTTATGTCCATGGGGTCGCAAAGAGTTGGACTCGACTGTGTGACTGAACAACAACAAACATATGGGCTTTGCCCCTTGTAAGCCACCCTGAGCTCGCTTTGCGGGGAGGGCAGGGTACAATCCCAATAAATAAATAAATATAAATAAATAAATCTCAGAGGGATTTAAGTTCCTTTCACTTTTCTGGCTTCTTCTCAGTGGCCACAAGCCAGTATCAAAAGACATCATGAATTCAGACTTTGCCTATATATATAGAGAGAGAGAGTCAGCTTTTCTGTGAGCCTCCTTATAACGATTTCATGTTTATTTTTGTGTGTGTCTTTAAAAGTTTGGTTTACATTGCTGTGTGAAAGTCTAATGTGGTTGAAACAGGCAAGTGGTGTGATTGGTGAGTGACAGAGAGGGGGAGGGGTTTTGGAATGGATGCTGTGTGGATGATTTGAATGTCTATCAGGAGTGACTGTTAGAGTTTAGACAGTTAGGCAGACAGTTGATAAAGTCAGTCAGCAGAGAGTGCTGTGTAAAAGCAGTTGATATGAGTTTGAGTTCTGATTTCTGTGAGAGAAGCAGAAGAGGAGTCAAGTTCTGTCTCTGAGTTGAAGGAGACTCATCCCTGTGTGTGAAAAGAGTGACATTTAGTTCTGTGTTATAAGAGTTACAATTGAAAGCTGAGAGTCTAGGAAAAAGTACAGTGAAAAGTGTTACAAAGTTGCCTATGAAAAATCCCTGTCAGTAGAGAGAAGCTTGTGAGAGACACTAAGCCATTGTTCAAATCATTCCCAGTACTGTTTACATTGTTTACCCTCGTGTTTATACTTTCGTTAAATAAATCCTATTTTCTTCAAGTATACCAGCTCAGTAAAGAATCCTTCCTCAGACCACATAGACCTTCATGAAAGCCCAGACCCTCGGTATACCTACCCAGTGAGAAATATTATAGAAAAAGGTTTGGAAAGCGTAACAATTTTCCTGGTGGCAGCCGGATACCCAAAACAAAACAAAACATAGGAACATTTTTAAAAGTAAAACTAGACCTCCCCAGTTAAGCGGTCATCACACTCCTCTTTTTATGCTTAGTGCTGTGCTTTTGAATCATAGCCCAGACATGGTGGGTTACATGTGGTTCGTGCACAGTGATGTCACAATGACAGTAGCGCTTCCGGTAGACATATTCCAAATGCCTATGGCAAGAATTCCATTATTACGAAATAAGATTTTGCCTGGAGAAAGATTTCTGGATTACATGTTAAATAAGCAACGTGTTCTTTTGTTGCTCTGTACATTGGTAAAATGGAAAGGCCCATGCACTGGTCTTCCTAGGTTTCTAGAAGAAGGCACATAACAATGCCAAGGGCCTGAGCCACAAGTTAAATGAATTTCAGATACAAACTGGAAACCTGTTAAGTATTGTTATCCAATCACCCATCAATCTTGGTCAGAAAGTTAAATAATATTGTAGAAGCCAAAGAAAACTTCCTTGGCTATGAATGCCAAACCAACATGTTAGTAAGGAGGCCACTTTTTCCCCTCTAGCAATAAAGTATAAGGACTCTAGATGCAGTCTTATTGTTTACACAAAAGTTTCACAACAAAGGGAGAAACTATGAAGACATAGCAAGACACACAACGTGCATCTGTGTTCAGAAAGTTTAATGGAAAATAGCATTACCAACCTAGATAATCTGCACATCCTTTTAAGGCATATTTTACTTGGAACAGAGTCACATTGAATTGAGTGGGATTTACTTCTGAGTTATACGCTACATAAAATGCCAAACATTCAGGAGGCATTGCAGGTACTTCATGCAGTTTCTCCTACTTCTTGGGTCCCTTCATCACCCCTCTTCCTCCTTCTCCTCCTGTAGTGGGGCTCAGTGACAGAATGTCTGCTTTGCACTCAGAAGGTGCCAAGTCCAGTCCCCAGCATCTCCTGTTGAAAGGAACAGGCCATAGTTAATGTAAAATGCCTCTGCCTGAGACCATGGGGATTCACTGACAGTTCTGGATAGACCAACGGTCTTATTTTGCATAAGGCAGCTTTCAAGTGTACATTTGCAAAGCCAGAGTTATGTTTGCTACAGGTAGTGAGGGAACCCAATGGACAAAGGGACTGAGGGAAAAGTTAACAGAGCAGAAGTCACTGTAACATCTTCTTCTTCTTCAGCACCTTTCAATGCATATGTAGAATCTCCAAGTGGTGATTTGGTATCCCTAATTAAAGATGAGCGTTCTTCTTATTTTGTTCACTGGAGAATATTGCCACTGCTTATGGAAACAACTTAGGATCAGTCACAGTACAGTGATTCACTATAGATCATTGGCTTTTTCCACTGCAGGCAAATCCCCCCCCCCCCTCGGATTGGATCCAAACTGGGAGATGATCAAAAGCAATGGTCTGTGATGACTCCCTATGAGATGACTGATGTTAGCTGATTAAACATGTGAGCTCACCCGCAGATAATTGATGGAGATGGCTATTTGTGTTCTTAAAACTGTTTACATTAGGCCAAATACTGGTTACATTCATCATTTGAAGTCTGTAATCCTTTTTTGTTATTTTTGTTTATAGACTGAAAATATGAATAAGCAAATAAAACATGGCAGATCATGATGCAGTTTATGCACGGGGCTTGCAGATGTCATGTATAATTTTCTTTCTGTTTTATTTGAATGCAGGTCATGTTCCATGTTGCAAAATTTGTTCCAGTGATTGACACAGTAATCAGTCATCCTACAGCAAAAAGCCTGGTCCCTGACCAAAAATGAGGTAGAGAAGAATCCCAACAATATTATTGCTGGAATGGATTAGTAAATTTCGGACCCACAGATAAAGACCTCTCACTCAACAGTTAGGAAGCGAGAAAAAATGGCCATGGCTCCGTTTGTGTGTGTCTATGTATGCTTGTGTGTGTGCTTACAAATGTATCCACCTCAGAGATGGCCAACCTTTCTATAGTCACAAAACCAGATAGAGTGGAAGCCCATTGTGCTTTAGTACTTTTCCTTTTGCCAGAGCATGACAAAGGACGTCAAGTAAGATTGCAATAAGTAAATCAATATTTAATTTAAAAAATGGCCAGTGAACCCATCCAACCCTGAGTTTTACTTGAAGACAATCTTTTAACTGCTTTCTACGGATAATAGAGCATTGAATGTCGTTGGAGATACTTTTATGTGGTAGAGACATGGGGGGGTGTTCAGAATACGCTTTGAAAAAGTTAAACCCAGTGCTAGGTTTATACATGATTTATTTCTATTGTTTTTATTATATATTTGTTTCCTTTATACTGCTATTTGGATGCATAGCGTTTTTCATTCCTGTATAGTGGCATCGCATCACCATTAAGGTTTCTTTTGCTACTCTTGATCTTAGCCCAAAGGCCAAGATGCCACGAACAGTATAAGGGGCTGTGTTTGTACTTTTCTATAGAATGCCTCCTGGGGGAAGCTGCATTTGTCAAAATTCCCTTCTGTACACAGCTATTAAAGGACCCTAATGAACACTGTGGGGGCAAAGCAGGGGCCAGCAGTTGGAGGGGGGGATCAGCAAAAACTGTTCCTCTTCTTCCCCCACTGGAAGTGCCTTCCATCAAAAGAAAACATAATTAAGATCCAAGCCTATGGTAAGTCAGCATTCAGCAAAGGGAAACTTTTTTTTCTTGGTACCATCACTATTGCAAGTGTAAGATCTGCCCTAGCCCTAAGGACCCAGCTACAGTGATTCCAACAGGGCTATAAAAAACACAAGCCGTGGAACTGTATATTCCACAAATTATTCAAGAAAGCAGCCACAGAGAAAAGCAGCATCTGAAAAAACCGACAGGGTGATATGGTATGCTGTCACCGGATGTTATGGCATCTTTGTAAACATGATGCACGGCAGCCATAAAGTCAAACAATTATTACACAAAAGCAACAGTTACGACAATGCAAAGTGGTCAATCATACACTCAGCGTGACAACTTTATTACAGTGCCGGACCAAGATTGTGCGCCAAACAAGACCCACACGTTATTCTTTAAGGGAAAGGAGTACTAGCGAACAAGATTAATATATCAGAGGTTTTTATTATAAACAATAATTACATTCAATGTCTATACACAAATACGCCAGCAAGACTATACTAGCCCATCATACTCTCAATGACAACTTAATGCTCAGGGTGCATTAAAGATACCTCATGCCTGTTTCGTAAAAAGCTTCCCCACTTCCCTCTTTCAAAATGCAAATCTCATCACTGCTTGTTTGTAAACATAAAAGTTTATCTGTTTCTTAGAGAATCTAGAGCCCGTGTATCTGCTTGGCATGCAGGAGGTCCCAGGTTTGGACCCTGGCATCTCATGTGAAAAGGAACAGGTGGTAGATAATGTGAAAGACCTCAGCCTCAGCCTTTGGAGAGCCGCTGCCAGTCTGAATGGACACTAATTACCTTGGTGGACCGAGAGTCTGACTCAGCCTAGGGCAGTGACATATGTACAAAATCCAAAGTACCTTGCTCCTATAGATCTTCTTGCAGACCATAAACCTGAACTTCTGCTAATGATTTCTACTCAAAGTCGCTACACGTAGCTAGAGGTGATCCTGCCCACAATAAATGGAAGTCTGCTGAAGGTGGATTTCTTGTTGTGTAAGACAGTTAGGGGTGGTGATTGGCATTTTCATTCATAGGTGCCCTTCCTGTATTTGCTTTTAGCTGCCGACCAACCGCTCAGTTTTCCACTGTGAATCGCTGCATAATACCAGACAGATGGCACGAGAGTTCTGTCACTGAAAGGCACAAATGTCAGTTGAAATATTCTTTTACGGAAAGTGGATCTCAGAAAACTGGAGGGAGGGGGAACACAGACAAAAATGATGAAGCGATTATACATCTGCCTCTCTTGCGCTACCATCTTCTTGATGGTATGTGCCACTTGAAACCTTTGAGAATGAGGCTTCTAACCCTTGAAGCATCCCCAAGGACCATGCTTAAAGCTCCAGTTCTGCCAATTAAGCAGACGTGGAAACGAATACATAAATACGTCTATTTAAAACAAATGGGTTATATTCTACTCATCCCCTCACCTAAGCATGGAGCCGGCCTCCAGGGCAAGGACCCTTCCTCCCTACAAAGTTTCTTTCACTGGAAAAAGGAACCTGGAGATTAAGGCAGGCTCTCTGCACATAGCTGAGTGGAGTGATAGAATTCAACCCAGTATGCATTCCATAAAAGCGTTCTAACTCAACCTGCCCCATATTAGAAGGGACCTACAAGGGCTTGCAAAACAAAAACAACCCCTCCCAATATCCTACTTGTGGATTGTTTTAGAATAAAGTTCTATCTATAGTGATATCACTTAGGCAGGATGTATTTTAACAGGTGTACAGCCATGGGCCCCCTCATGGATCACTGCCTTGTCGTGGCGAGGGGGCTTGCGTGGTTCGATGAGGCTGTGGGCTATGCCGTGGAGGGCCACCCAAGACAGACAGGCCACAGCAGAGAACCCAGACCAAGTGTGATCCCCTGGAGAAGGAAATGGCAACCCACTCCAGTATTTTTGCCAAGAAAACCCCATGGGCAGTATCAAAAGGCTAAAAGATATGATGCCGGAAGATGAGCCCCTCAGGTCGGAAGGTGTCCAATATGCTACTGAGGAAGAGCAGAGGGCAAGTACAAGTAACCTCAGAAAGAGTGAAGCGGCTGGGCCAAAGCCGAAAAGAAGCTCAGCTGTTGATGTGTCTGATGGTGAAAGGAAAGTCCGATGCTGCAAAGAACAATACTGCATAGGAACCTGGAATGTAAGATCTATGAATCAAGGTAAGCTTGACATGGTCAAAAATGAGAAGGCAAGACTGAACATCGATATCTTAGGAATCAGTGAACTAAAGTGGACAGGAATGGGCGAATTTAGCTCAGAAGACCATTATATCTACTACTGTGGCCAGGAATCTCGTAGAAAAAATGGTGTGGCCTTTATAGTCAACAAGAGAGTGCAGGGGTCAGTACTGGGATACAATCTCAAAAATGACAGAATGATTTCTGTCCGATTCCAAGGCAAACCATTCAACATCACAGTAATCCAAGTCTATGCCCCAACCACTGATGCAGAAGAGGCTGAAGTAGACCGGTTCTATGAAGACCTACAACACCTCCTAGAACTAACACCAAAAAATGATGTCCTCATCATCATAGGGGACTGGAATGCTAAAGTAGGAAGTCAAAAGGTAACCGGAATAACAGACAAGTTTGGCCTTGGAAAGCAAAATGAAGCAGGGCAAAGGTTAACAGAGTTTTGTCAAGAGAACACACTGGTCATAGCGAACACCCTTTTCCAACAACCTAAGAGGCGACTCTACACATGGACATCACCAGATGGGCAACACCGAAATCAGATTGACTATATAATTTGCAGTCAAAGATGGAGAAGCTCTATCCAGTCAGTAAAAACAAGACCTGGAGCTGACTGTGGTTCAGATCATGAGCTACTCATTGCAAAATTCAGACTTAAACTGAAGAAAATCGGGAAAACCATGAGGCCATTCAGGTTTGACCTAGATCACATCCCTGATGAATATACAGTAGAGGTGAAGAATAGATTCAAGGGTCTGGATTTGATAGATAGAGTGCCTGAAGAACTATGGACAGAGGTTCGTGACATCGTACAGGAGGCAGCAATCACCACCATACCAAAGAAAAAGAAATGCAAGAAAGCAAAATGGCTTTCTGATGAGGCTTTACAAATAGCAGAGGAAAGAAGGAAAGCGAAAGGCAAAGGCGAAAAGGAAAGATTTACCCAACTGAACGCAGATTTCCAGAGAACAGCAAGGAGAGATAAGGAGGCCTTCCTGAATGAACAGTGCAAAGTAATAGAAGAAAACAATAGAATGGGAAGGACTAGAGATCTCTTCAAGAAAATTGGAGAAATCAAGGGAGCGTTCCATGCAAAGCTGGCCATGATAAAGGACAAAAACGGTAGGGACCTAACAGAAGCAGAAGAGATTAGGAAAAGATGGCAAGAATACACAGAAGAACTATACAAGAAAGACCTCAATGTCCTTGACAAACACGACGGTATAATCACTGACCTTGAGCCAGACATCCTGGAATGTGAAGTTAAATGGGCCTTAGAAAGCATTACTAACAACAAAGCTAGTGGAGGTGATGGTATTCCAGCTGAGCTATTCAAAGTCTTAGAAGATGATGCTGTTAAAGTTCTGCACTCCATTTGCCAGCAAATTTGGAAAACGCAACAGTGGCCACAGGATTGGAAAAGATCAGTATACATTCCAATCCCAAAGAAGGGCAATGCCAAGGAATGTTCAAACTATCGCACAATTGCACTCATATCACACGCTAGCAAGGTCATGCTCAAGATCCTACAAGCTAGGCTTCAACAGTACGTGGATAGAGAACTACCAGAAGTACAAGCTGGGTTTCGAAGAGGTAGAGGAACGAGAGATCATATTGCCAACATTCGCTGGATTATGGAGAAAGCAAGAGAGTACCAGAAAAATATCTACTTCTGCTTCATTGACTATGCTAAAGCCTTTGACTGTGTGGATCACAACAAACTATGGCAGGTCCTTAAAGAGATGGGAGTACCAGACCACCTCACATGTCTCTTGAGAAACCTGTATAAGGGCCAAGAAGCGACAGTTAGAACCGGATACGGAACAACTGATTGGTTCAGCATAGGAAAAGGAGTACGACAAGGATGTATACTGTCACCTTGCTTATTTAATATATATGCAGAGTACATCATGCGAAATGCTGGCCTGGATGAATCACAAGCGGGAATTAAGATTGCTGGGGAAAAGATCAACAACCTCAGATATGCAGATGATACCACTCTAATGGCTGAAAGTGAAAAGGATCTAAAGAGCCTCTTGCTCAGAGTAAAAGAGGAGAGCGCAAAAGTGGGCTTGAAGCTCAACATCAAAAAAACTAAGATCATGGCATCCGGCCCCATCACTCCTTGGCAAATAGAAGGGGAAGTCGTGGAAGTAGTGACAGACTTCACGTTCCTGGGATCCCAGATCACCGCAGACTGTGACTGCAGCCATGAAATTAAAAGACGCCTGCTCCTTGGGAGGAAAGCGATGGCGAACCTAAACAGCATGATAAAAAGTAGAGACATCACCCTGCCAACAAAAGTCCGCATGGTCAAAGCAATGGTATTCCCAGTAGTCATGTATGGCTGCGAGAGCTGGACTATAAGGAAGGCCGAGCGCCGAAGAATAGATTCTTTTGAACTATGGTGCTGGAGAAGACTCTTGAGAGTCCCTTGGACTGCAAGAAGAACAAATCAGTCAATCCTCAAAGAAATCAACCCTGACTGTTCCCTGGAAGGCCAGATAATGAAACTGAAGCTCAAATACTTTGGCCACCAAATGAGAAGGGAGCACTCACTGGAGAAGACCCTGATGCTGGGAAAGATTGAAGGTCAAAGAAGACGGGGACGGCAAAGGATGAGATGGTTAGACAGTGTCA
>NW_015173708.1:71578-74133 GCF_001447785.1 Gekko japonicus | reverse complement strand
TTGCTGGGGAAAAGATCAACAACCTCAGATATGCAGACGATACCACTCTAATGGCAGAAAGTGAAGAGGACCTAAAGAGCCTCTTGCTCAGGATAACAGAGGAGAGCACAAAAGTGGGCTTGAAGCTCAACATCAAAAAAACTAAGATCATAGCATCCGGCCCCATCACTCCTTGGCAAATAGAAGGGGAAGTCGTGGAAGTAGTGACAGACTTCACATTCCTGGGATCCCAGATCACCGCAGACTGTGACAGCAGCCATGAAATTAAAAGACGCCTGCTCCTTGGGAGGAAAGCGATGGCGAACCTAAACAGCATGATAAAAAGTAGAGACATCACCCTGCCAACAAAAGTCCGCATGGTCAAAGCAATGGTATTCCCAGTAGTCATGTATGGCTGCGAGAGTTGGACTATAAGGAAGGCCGAGTGCCGAAGAATAGATTCTTTTGAACTATGGTGCTGGAGAAGACTCTTGAGAGTCCCTTGGACTGCAAGAAGATCAAATCAGTCAATCCTAAAAGAAATCAACCCTGCCTGTTTCCTGGAAGGCCAGATAATGAAACTGAAGCTCAAATACTTTGGCCACCAAATGAGAACGGAGCACTCCCTGGAGAAGACCCTGATGCTGGGAAAGATTGAAGGTCAAAGAAGACGTGGACGGCAAAGGATGAGATGGTTAGACAGTGTCATAGATGCAACGAACATGAAGTTGAGCAAACTTCAGAGGATGACGGAAGACAGGAAGGCCTGGCGTGATCTGGTCCATGGGGTCGCGAAGAGTCGGACTCGACTGTGCGACTGAACAAAAAACAGCCATGGGGAGTTCCTTCCTTTCTGTACCCACCCCCATTAGTGGGGTTGCTGAACAGGCATTGGGTTGCCACTGCTTTTCTTAGGGCTGTTTTGGTCTTTCTTCCTTGCATGTTGTCCCGAGTTGGATTGCCCAGGCAAGCCTGATCTCATCAGATCTCAGCTCCTGAGAAGGATCAGCCCTGGTTAATTTTTGGATGGGAGACCACCACAGATTTCCAGGGTCACTACGTAGATGCAGGCAATGGGAAACCACCTCTGAATCGCTCTTGCCTGGAAAACCTTATGGAGTTTCCATAGTCGACTGAGAGCTGATGGCACTACTCTCTCTCTCTCTCTCTCTCTCTCTCTCTCTCTCTCTCTCACACACACACACACACACACACACACCACACACACAGAGTAGTGGAACAAAATAATGGAACCAAGTCTCTGAGAAGCTGTGCGAGGCAGGAAGTCTCCAAGAGTTTAGTAGGCACCGCAAGAACATTTTATTTGCTAGCGCTTTTAAAGGAGTGTAGGCTGCAGGCATTTTCTTAGGGGAGGAAGTGGGTGATTTGGGGTTTTACTGTATTGTGTATGTTTAAAATTTGGATTTGTCATCTTCTCTGGGCCACAGGGAAAGGTGGGGTATAAATATTTTAATGAGTAATTTTAATGAGTAAACTGGAACAATGATGATTTTTAAGAAATGGGAGCCAAAGTTTTGTGACTCTCATTTCCAGTATGTCCACTTCTCAGTGTCACATACTTGGGTAAAGTTTTTCATCTCCTTAAAAGCACTTGTTTGTGAGTAGTCAGATTGGGGTTGCTTACATTGTGCACAGAAGCATCTTTCCACCCTACAATCTAAAGAATCTGTCCACTGTAACTGAAGTTCCCCTTAGTTTCACTTTGTTGACTCATTTCTGTATTGTACAGAGAAAAAAAAATCATTCCGCACTGACCATACAAAGCTCTCCTTTAGCTTGCAGCTACATGTAACAACAATGGACCTGTGTGATTAAATGATATATCCCTCCCATGAGACATAATGGAATGGCTTGGTTGGGACATAATGTGAAAGCATGGTTTAGTTTTAGTATTGTTAGTTTTTGTAAGCAGAATTCAGCTCACCATGACGGTATGGAAGAAAACGCCGTGCAGCAGAGTAGTAAAAGTATTTACAGTTTATTTACACACTGGAGTATATTTACAGTCTCTCTGAGTCCAAAAACGTGGTACTCTCTGACAAGGTGCTGCGCAGGCAACTGATCCCATAGAAGAGATGAACAGCACTGTTCAGCACTACATTTATATTTACAACAACCAATCACATAACAGCTATTTACATATTTGCCAAGTCATGGTGCTTCGTGCAAAGGCTGATGCAACCTCCCTGCAATCACCATGTCATGTGACCTACTGGCTGTCAACTTAGATCATCTAGATCTAGCATTCACTGTCACCTGGCAGACTGACAGCTTGCAGTTATAGTTTTATATACTGACATCCCTGTCTGGTGGAAGTGAGGTGGAAGGAGACCAGAGACAGGGTTTTTTTCAGTGGTGGCACCTTGCCTTTAGAATGCCTATCTCTCTCTCTCTTTTTAAATTATTTTTATTGGTTTTCATATATACATAACCATTTGTATACAAACATTTTAGAGTCTTTTATCTACTTTTCTTTGGTTAAAACTTTTCTAACCATTTATACTTCATGGCAAAAAACCCACAAAACTGTAGGAAACAGAGATCCCGTGCAACCT
>NW_015173708.1:67708-69035 GCF_001447785.1 Gekko japonicus | reverse complement strand
ATATTTGTGTCCCCCAAACATTCTAAAGTTTTCTGCAATGTATGAAAACTTGCATGGGCATACCTTCTATGCAACAAATGTATACAGTTCTCATGCAAACCAACATTTTGAAGTACTGTTTGTGCTTTCACACCATCATCACATAATACATACACTTGATTCTCTAGTTTTCCTGTGGACACAAGTACATCACCTTTGTAAATCCTACAGGCTTTTTTCTCAAAAACAATTCTAAATCCAGCTTCATCAAGCATGCCAACTCCAAGCAGATTGTTTTCAAGATCAGGCACGCACAATACATTAGTGAACGTGTGGTCAAGGCTAGGCAAATATATACTTCCAGCACAGCTCACAGAGGCTTCACTACCATCTGCAAGACAAACATTTGTGAGTTCAGATGAGTGCACATCATGTAACACAGTTTTATCATTCACAAACAATCTTGCTGCGCCGCTATCGAGAAGCCACCGAATGCTGGCTCTCTCTGGACCAACGGTGACAACAGAAACATGTTGCTGATTTCCTGGCTTGTGACACGTGTCCACATTCGTGTCTTTTTGTCCTCGCCTCCATGCTTGAGGACATTCTTTAGCCAAGTGTGTTATTGATGAACATTTAAAGCATTTTTTTACTTTGCTGACACCAGGTGTCTTTCTGGGCTGCTTGCCAGCTCCGGGAACACTGCCAGCAAAGATACTCCTCTCCTTATTGGAACTCTGCCCAGGCTGGACCTCTGCCAACTCCTGAAACCTTGCTTCTTGATCCACAAGCCTGCCCACAACAGACGTCCAGGTGAGGGTTTTTACATCGACTGATTCAAGAGCAGCAATGAGGCCATTATATTTCTCCGGCAAGGAGGAAAGTAGCACGAAAATTTTATCATCCTCAGCCATTGTTTTGCCTCTTAAAGTGAGAGCTTGAAAATGTCCAGACAAAGCATCCACATGCGACCGGACCGACTGACCTGGCAACATAACAGTACGGTACAGTCTTCTGGTCAGCGTTATGAGGGAAGCAGCAGTCTTTTGGACATGTACAGTTTTAAGCTATCCCATGCCTCCTTGGCCAATGCCTTATCACCGACATGCAGGAGCTGCTGGTCTGATAAGCTTAACACGATAGCAGCCAAGGCTTTTTCGTCTTGTTCGGTCTCTTCGGCTGTGGGTGCAGCAGGGGGTGAGTTTATAAACTTCCATAGCCCCTCTCTCTTTAGATAGTGCTGCATCCTAAGAGACCAGACCGCATAATTGTCATTTGTTAGTTTGTCAATTAGCAAAGTAGCCGAAGCTTGAGCCATGTTGTACTCACTGTACGACACCTGTTGTCT
>NW_015173708.1:53678-67340 GCF_001447785.1 Gekko japonicus | reverse complement strand
CACACACACACACACACACACACACCACACACACAGAGTAGTGGAACAAAATAATGGAACCAAGTCTCTGAGAAGCTGTGCGAGGCAGGAAGTCTCCAAGAGTTTAGTAGGCACCGCAAGAACATTTTATTTGCTAGCGCTTTTAAAGGAGTGTAGGCTGCAGGCATTTTCTTAGGGGAGGAAGTGGGTGATTTGGGGTTTTACTGTATTGTGTATGTTTAAAATTTGGATTTGTCATCTTCTCTGGGCCACAGGGAAAGGTGGGGTATAAATATTTTAATGAGTAATTTTAATGAGTAAACTGGAACAATGATGATTTTTAAGAAATGGGAGCCAAAGTTTTGTGACTCTCATTTCCAGTATGTCCACTTCTCAGTGTCACATACTTGGGTAAAGTTTTTCATCTCCTTAAAAGCACTTGTTTGTGAGTAGTCAGATTGGGGTTGCTTACATTGTGCACAGAAGCATCTTTTCACCCTACAATCTAAAGAATCTGTCCACTGTAACTGAAGTTCCCCTTAGTTTCACTTTGTTGACTCATTTCTGTATTGTACAGAGAAAAAAAATCATTCCGCACTGACCATACAAAGCTCTCCTTTAGCTTGCAGCTACATGTAACAACAATGGACCTGTGTGATTAAATGATATATCCCTCCCATGAGACATAATGGAATGGCTTGGTTGGGACATAATGTGAAAGCATGGTTTAGTTTTAGTATTGTTAGTTTTTGTAAGCAGAATTCAGCTCACCATCACTCAAATCATGGTTTGTCTTAATGCCGGTTTTGTTGTCTTATTTCTGTATTCTGGGAGAGCATCTGAGGTGGACTCCGAAGGCAAAAGGGCCTGGGAAAGGGACTCTTCCCCTTTCCCCACTAGGCTCCCCCAGGGAAGGGAGGGCTGGCTAGTGACAGCTGTGGACACATTTCCCATGGGCAGGGCTGCCCTGCATGAGGCGCGCATCAGTCTTGTGCTGGGGGGGGGCAGCCACAGGTGAGGCAAGGTCAGTCTTGAAAGCAGAGCTGAGTCCCTGCACAGTGGAATTCTATAGTCTGGCTGTTTGAGGAATAAGTTCATACTTAGGCTGGTTACTTAGAAAAGAAACAGACGTTCTTTATTGTCAGAGAACTCCATACTGGATAGGAAAGGCAGAGTAGGGGCTTCTAGCTATATATCTAAGCTAGGATGGAAATAGATTGTAGAAAGCATGTCTAGGCCTCATGGT
Source organism: Gekko japonicus (assembly GCF_001447785.1). Lineage (NCBI taxonomy): Eukaryota > Metazoa > Chordata > Lepidosauria > Squamata > Gekkonidae > Gekko > Gekko japonicus. Next base: position 66,115 of record NW_015173708.1, on the reverse strand, counting down.
GGACAGAGGAAGAGAGACGGAAGAATGACTGGAAGGAGCCCCTGAGAGTAGCATGCTGGGTAAAAAAGGGACAGCAGCAGGAGTAGACAAAAGAGAGGCCAGAGAACACCCTATTTACCACTTTACTACTCTCTACTTTCTTCCCATGACATTCCAAAGTCTGTGCTAGCATTAACAAACATCACACAGTCCATTCCTTGCAGCAAGTCTCCTCTCACAGAGGGTCACTTGAAGAAGAAGAGATTGGATTTATACCCCGCCCTTCACTACCCAAAGGAGTCTCATAGTGGCTTACAATCTCCTTTCCCCCCCCCTCCCCACAACAGGCACCCTGTGAGGTAGGTGGGGCTGAGAGAGCTCTTAGAGAACAGCTCTGAGAGACCTTGTAACTGACCCAAGGTCACACCAGCAGCTGCATGTGGAGGAGTGGGGAATCAAACTCGGTTCTCTAAGACTAGAGTCCGTGCTCCTAACCACTACACCAAACTGGCTCTTGGGAGGAGGGGAGACATTTCCCTTGCTTGGGACTGGGCTGTCCAAGCAGGGGGCAGGAACCAGACCACTAGACCATGGCTTTCCCAGTGTTTACAGTGGCCAGTCTGCCCTGGTAGACTGTTGCCAGAAAACTAGCCAGGATGTCTGCATTCAGGTCTCATGCAAACCAAAAGTTAAGATTAACTCTGATTAATAAGCCAGTTTCAGATCCATGTTTGATAGACCCTAACCTTAGACAGAGTTGTGGCCTGAATTCAGACATTTGCTCTAGCCCGGTTTTTAATTTAATTTTGTAAGCTGTCTGAACTGTATGTTCAGGGGAAGGGTGGATTTCAATTCTAAGAGCAACGGGAATGCATATGGGATACTCAGCCTTCCCCATGCCTACCTTTGTTGTTGTTCAGTTGCACAATCGAGTCTGACTCTTTGCGACCCTCCTGTCTTCTGTCGTCCTCTGGAGTTTGCTCAATTTCATGTTCATTGCATCAATGACACTAACCATCTCTTCCTTTGTCGTCCCCTTCTTCTGTTACCTTCAATCTTTTCCAGCATCAGACTTTGCTAAATAGAGAAAATAAATTAATAATAGAAGAGAAGTTGCTGAGGGAAAATGTATTATCCTGGTGGGAAAAAATAATGCTACAGGATAGGTATAAAAAAGATATGCTAAGAGGCTTCGAAGGCAGCAACAACGAGTTAGACAAAATATGGTTGTCCTCAAGTGACAAATTAATACAGAAACTATATAGTTTCTTACTGGCAGACCTCAAAAAGGACGAAGAAGTAAAAGGAGTAATGAATAGCTGGATGAAGGATATAGGGAAAAAGATAGAGTGGACCTAAACATGGCAATCGGTTAAATATATGAGAGCCATAGCCTTAAAGAGAATGTGTACAAAATGTTCCACAGGTGGCATTGGTCCCCAGAAAAAATAGCTAAATGCTATTCTGGGTACTCCAGCCAATGTTGGAAATGTAAGGCTAATACAGGGACCTTTTACCACATGTGGTGGTCATGTAGTAAAATTCAGGGATATTGGAAAATTGTGAGGAGATTGATTCAAGAAATAATGGAGAAAAATTTGACGTTAGAACCTGAAATATACCTACTAAATAGGTTACCTAAGGAGTATAACCAGCAGGATATGTATGTATTAGTGTATATAATAACTGCTGTCCGTCTATTACTGGCCAAGAACTGGAAATTAGCTATAATACCAACTAGGGAGGAACTAGTGGTGAAAGTGTTAGAGCTAGCACAAATGGACAATTTAAGCCTGATGTTACAAAACAAAAATGAGAAAGTATATAATAAAAGATGGTCAAAGGTGTATGACTGGATAGAGACATTGAATGTATGAGACTCTACCATATATGTTAATTATGTAGTGGAATGTAAACTTTGTAAAACCAAATAACAATATTTATTTTAAAAAAAACATGATATGACCGATAGGTGCCAATTGAACTGAAAACTCAAGTCGTCCCCTTGCCGCTGCGGCCTCACCAATTAGGCTCAGAGGAGCTCAGGATGCTGACTACAGGCTTGGCCAATCACCTTTATCTTTGGGGTGGCCAAGCCCCCTCCCCAGCACCCGAACACAGCCCCCCCTGATGCATTTTCTCCACCCATGGCTTGCCCAACATCATCATGACCAACAATGGAACAGCCTTCACTTCAGGTGAATTCCAAGAGTTCATGGGCCGCTACGTAATCAGGCACATCAGATTCTCCCTTCCACCTAGCCACCAATGGCCAGGTTGAAATGATGGTGAGGACCATGAAAGAGTTCCTTCGGCAGATCATCCACAGAGACTGGGGCCACCAGCTTGCTGCTTTCCTCTTCAGCCATTGGGTGACCCTGAGCACTTCCACCAGTCGCAGCCCCACCTAACTCCTTATGGGCAGGCGCCTAACCACTCAGTTAGACAGGCTGCACCCTGATGGTGCTTTGGAACACCACCCGGCAACCGAGAGCAACCCTGTATACACCTGAAACTTCTCCAGTGGCCTAGCATGGATCCCCACCAAGATCATCCAAGTGACCGGGCCCCTTTCCTATGAGGTGTCTACAGAAGACAGCCAGGTACTAAGGAGGCACATCAACCAGCCCCGTTGCCATCTCCTCCTGGCCGAGTCTGAAGATTGCTATGTGGAGCTGCCTCATCCTCAGGAACCGGAGCCCGAGAGGGAACAACCAGCGGCCAGCAAACCACCAGCTGCCGTCAAGCCACCAGAGGGGCATGCGGATGACACACCGGAGCCAGCGACCATTGAGAGCCCTGAAATTGCACCAAGGCCGCTGTCTCCCTCCAGCACCTTGGCTGTACCGTCGGACTCCGGTCCGGAGACCCCAGCCCCACAGATAGAACCACATCGCTCAAACCATGAACGATGCAGACCAGATTACTTAAGAGACTTTGTTGAGGGGTTTCCGAACCTTTCGGGGAGGGGTGCTAGGTACTGAATTTGAATTGTGCCAGAGAAACTGACCTAGCTTAGTCACCAGAGCAATAGGTAGCCAGGATCCTGGAAGGAACCTATTGAACAGCAGTTGTAATGTAAATAGCCTACCACTGGGAGTGTGTGTGTGTTGGATGTGGTGTTCTGCGTGCATTTAAACAGGGCTCCGGTCCTGTTAGAGTTGTCTTTTAGTTTAGTTTAACTCACTAATAAAGTATGAGCTGATCACTCTACGCATCTGAACCCAGTATATTTCAGAGGGTATGCCCATTGGTCCTACTGGCTGCAGGAATGCCAAATGACTCACATGGTTTTCATTGCAATACATTAATACTGCATCACTACACATGGAAGTAATGGTGAATGCAGAATGGATTTGAAATGCCAGTCTCTGTGCACTGATAGCTCTGGGACTGGAATGACAGAGCCAGGAGTTGAATGATGGTCATTCCAGTCCCAGACCACCTCTACTCCACTGAGGAAGGAATTGGGGGCTCTGAGGGTGGTGCTGCATGCCCCCACATCTGAGCTCACCCCAGTGGGCCCCCTCTCCTGCTCCACCACTGGCAGGGGTGGTGCAGGAGTGCCCTCGGCAATGTGGTTTGGATGCTGGATGTGGTTTCTGGTGAGCAAATGCTTAGGGTAGAAATGACAGCCCCCCTTCTCCTTCTGCATTTCAGGGACCCTTGTGTGGGCAGTGAGGCAGCTGCAGATGCCTGTGGGGTGGACAGCTTGAGCCCCTTCCCCACTATCAGGTGCCTGGATCTACTGACAGAAGTTGGTCCTTTTAAGAGGGTGAGGTGCGTGCTCCTGACAATGAGAGGAACTCTGCCCCCTGCCTGAGATGGATGCTGGACTCCACTCCCTTTCTATATGGCCCCTGATTGGTTCTGGCAGCCCTGTCTGTCATAGTCTGTCATAGTGCCACTGTCTCCACACAACGCCTCCACTGTTCGCAGCAGCGTGGTTGCTATAGACACTGCCCCAGTTATGATCAGAAAATTCTGCAAACCCACCAGCTTTGTCTGCTGGCCGCTGCATAACACATACCCATAGGGGAATGGACTAGTACCACCATAGCTATGCAGTGGCCGGTCACCGCAGCACAGCTGCAGCACAGGATTGCTCTGCCCTTCTTTTGTGTTTGGTATCCTCTTCTACATTTCTCTCTGTCTCTGAATTTCAGCATGTCTTGTTCCAAGTGTAAGTCTGGCAAAGATGTCACCACTCCACAGTTTCAGGGCTTCATAGAGCCTTGCAAATACGGCAGAGGTGTAGCTTTCTTAGGAGAGGGAAATGTGTCTGAAAGACCCATTCTGGAACAGCATAAAAGCCCACAGATCTAGCAATACCTGTTTGTAGTAAGGCTTTTCTGTTCAGTGCTGTCGGGGGGGGGGGCATTATTGGTGCTTCTAGAAGTGTCTAAAATTTTCATGGTGGGCTCCATATGAAGGTTTGCATTTATTTCTTTAATTTTCAATCTGATATTAAAAATTAATATGTTCCCATTTCATTTTTACTTGAACAAAATGATTTTCTCTCTCTCTTGTCACTGGAGTTTATTGGAGCTGCAGTTAAAGCTGTGATCTGTTTCACCCTACTGTTCTTTCCACATTCCAGTGTTGCCGTAATACTTATGATAGTTATTCTTTAAACCGTTGCATAAATATTTAATATGTCCCCTTCTGAGACTTGTAACTGTTATCCTAATTTTCCAGGCGAGGAAGCTGAGAGGACCAGTGATTTTCAAGCATTGCAGAATTTCTCTGCTCTCCAAGGTCACGCATGATTTATTAGATCACAATGCTTCTTAAGGATAATACTTGAAATGATTTTCAAACCTGTTCCCGCAACGGCACTCTAAGATAACTATAATAGGTAGGACATATATAATCATTGGACCCATAAGAGACAAAAATCATGCACGTGTAATTGGAGCAAGTTTTGGACGGAAGGATTTCATGAGATATAGAATATATTGGGAGAATAGGAAATTATAAATTATAAATTAATGCAATAGTGGTATAGTGTTGGTAGGATTGGAAATACAATAATAACTTCTGGAACAGTAATAAAGAATCAAGGGATTTTCTCCGCCAGTGGTGGAATTGGAGGAAAATTGCAAGACATAATGATAAAAGTGGGGAGGGGGATAAACTGGAAGGAGACCTATTACTGTTGTAGCCAACATATACAAAGAGCTGGCTTATAATATGACCATGTGATGGCAAGAATAGTGCTTGATAGCAGTTGGAAACCAAAGCAGGGATCCCATTTAGATTTACATCTCTATGAGTGCATGGGGCATCTCAGTCAGTAATCCCCCCTGCCCTGCCACATAGAAGTTGTTTTCTGAAAGTGAGGGGCTTCTGAAACTGTTGCTGTTGTGATAGTGGAGTCTGTGGTTAAAAGTGAACAAAGTTTTAAAAAACCCAACACAAATCCCACAAGCCCTTGAGTCCATCTAAAGTAGCTCTTTCGCTCTTAGCCAAAAAAGAGATGATTGAAGAATGGCAAAATCTGTGAAAGACTGGTGCCTGCCCATGGAGCAGGTGTTGGCATTTGCCCACCCCCATCCATCTCCTTGGAGAGAGCATGAGGGTGGGGTATGCCCATTGGGGTTCAGTGCCTGCTCCGTATGGTCAGAGGGGGAGAGGTATAAATAGGCCTGGTAAAGCTGGTTAGGCCCTAAATGGGAAGGTGGGGAAAGCACAGGTTGAGGGGATTTTGAGTTGGCAAGCACCCTGAGACACCAGCAATGGTGGTGGGCGTCCTCAAACTGGGTACCTATGGGCCAGCAATGGTGGGGGGGTCAAGGTGACTCAGTTGGGGGCCTCTTTGAGTTTGGGGGAGCATATGGCAAACCTTAAGGCTTTTCAGTCATGGGCTGGAATGTGCCCTCCCTCCCCTTTATGCACTGGCATGTGGGCCATGGCGAGTAAGGTCTGGAAGGATCCCGGACCTGGCTCTGAGCCAGGCTGGGTTTCCCCTGCTAGGAGGATTGCTTTGCAAGCACATTACAACCTGTGCTTTAATGTGTTAATGAGATGGTGCAGATCAGCTTATATAGAAACAAAATTCCCAGTTTAACCCAGCACTTGAGGGGTAGGCAAGCAGGGATGTCTATGCTGAATCTATATTTGGCATAAAGGAGGAAGATTTCTCTCTTCCAACTTATCTTTTGTTTGGACTCTTTATTGGTTTGTATATCCCTCCCAGGTGCATGTGTTCAGAGAACACAAGTCCTGCTTCATGGGAAACCATGTTTACTGCTGATGAAATAAATTATCATTAAAGATGCCCAGGCAACTTAAAAAGCAGTAAGAATATTTTCGCCATTAATTTTGTTTAAAGGACAATTATATTGCCTTTTTCAAAATTGGTGCTGATCGCAGATTATTTTTGTACAAAGAAATTGCCATAATACAACTCATTACCTCAGCAGCACGTTTGGGTAGATTTATTCTGGAACGACAACAAATCCTGAATAGAACTGGTAGCTTTTAGAAGATAAATGCCTCATTCTGATGAGTGCTTTTATACATACATATATAAACCTGAGAAGTGTATTTAAAAGAAAACAAGTTGCCAATTATTACTAATAAAACTTAAAAGAATGAATAGATTTAAAAACACATTTTTCATAGTTATATTACATATATTTTCATAGTAATTACATTAAAATGGGTGTTTTTCTTGATATAAAAATTGAAATAATGATACAAAGTACAGCCTTTAATGAGGATAAGTTTCATCTCTTGAGTATAATCCTTTGTTAAATACTTCATTATGGATAATGTGACCTTGGGCCGGGCATTCTCTTTCAGTCTAACCTACCTCACAGGGTCCTTGTGAGGATAAAATGGAGGAGAAGAGAATGATGTAAGACTATTTAGGTCCCCATTGGGGAGAAAGATTTGGTATAAATTAAATAAATAGACAACGCTAAATGAAAATAATTCAAGATGGTAAATATGTAGAAGTAAGGAGAAATTCCTTCTCTCATGGGTCCCTGCCTTGATGCGGTAAGGGGCCTTGTGTGGTTTGATGAAGCTGTGGGCTGTGCCATGGGGGGCCACCCAGAATGGACAGGCCACAGCAGAGAGCTCAGACCAAGCACGATCCACTGAAGGAAATGGCAACCCACTCCAGTATCTTTGCCAAGAAAACCCCATGGACAGTAACAAAAGGCTAAAAGATATGACTCTGGAAGATGAGCCCCTCAGGTCAGAAGGTGTCCAATATGCTACTGGGGAAGAGCGGAGGGCAAATACAAAGGACTATACTGCATAGGTACCTGGAATGTAAGATTTATGAATCAAGGTAAGTTGCACTCATTTCACATGCAAGAAGGTCATGCTCAAAATTCTACAAGCTAGGCTTCAGCAGTATGTGGACAGAGAACTGCCAAAAGTACAAGCTGGGTTTCAATGAGTTAGGGGAACTAGAAATCAAATTGCCAACATTCACTGGATTATGGAGGAAACAAGGGAGCACCAGAAAAACACCTACTTCTGCTTCATTGACTATTCTAAAGCCTTTGATTGTGTGGATCACAACAAACTATGGCAAGACCTTAAAAAGATGGGAGTGCCAGACCACCTCACATGTCTCCTGAGAAAACTGTATAAGGGTCAAGAAGCAACAGAACCGGATATGGAACAACTTATTGGTTTAGCATAGGAAACGGAGTACGACAAGCATGTATATTGTCACCCTGCTTATTTAATTTATATGCAGAGTGTATCATGAGAAATGCCAGCTTGGATGAATCACAAACCAGAATTAAGATTGCCGGGAAAAAACATCAACAACCTCAGATATGCAGATGATACCACTCTAATGGCAGAAAGTGAAGAGGACCTGAAGAGCCTCTTGCTAAGAATGAAAAAGGAGAGCCCAAAAGTTGGCTTGAAACTCAACATCAAAAAAACTAAGTTCATGGTATCCAATCCCATCACTTCTAGGCAAATAGAAGGGGAAGTCACAGAAGCAGTGACAGAATTCACGTTCCTAGGATCCAAGATCCCTGCAGATGGTAACTGCACCCATGAAATTAAAAGATGCCTGCTCTTGGCTTAAGACTTCTGATCAATGAAACTAATAAATGAAAGGAAAGATGCCTGCTCCTTGGGAGAAAAGCCATGGGAAACCTAGAGAGCATAATAAATTCAAAACCTTTATTGGCATGGATCAGAGTCATAAACAGTCACCCTTCAGTTCATTGATTAAACACATAACTTCCTCATTATAAGGCAGTTACAGAAATTAGCCACCGCTTCAATAACCACTGTATTTTGTGAAGCCAATAAACGGTACAACATTCTGTCATCTGATTGTTTGACATCTTTCTTAAGTATGGCTTCTAGATAGACTGCCCGAATGTCATCATACAAACTACAGTGGAGGAATACGTGTTCGATTGTTTCAATCTCCTCTGAATCACAATCACAAAACCTAACAGAGTAGGGGATTTTCTTAAATCTTCCTGCTAAAACCGCAGAGGGGAGCACGTTAAAGCGGGCCAGCATAAATGCTCTACGCAACTGTGGAGAAGTCAAATCCAATAAGTATTGTGCAGGGGTGTTGATCGGAAAACGTGCCCATCTTAAAGGGGAGCATCTACCAGAAGCCAAGGCTCTAAGCTCTTGCATCTCAATATCAATTAATCTCTGTTTGAGCAGGGCAAAGATGTGTGCTTCAGATAAGGACATCATATCATTCACGCATAACCCTATTGAGACGATTTTCCTTTCTATAGCAGCAAACCACTCAGAGCAATGAGACTCTTCCAACAGATATGTAATAAGGCTATTGGGACAGTTCCTAAAGTGCAAACGTAGCCAAAATCTGAAGGTAATTATCCAAGCCCTTGTTTCCAAGCGTATCATATTGACTTCCAAACAAATAGCGGCGTAGGAAACACACAGGGGCAACCCTAATATTTTCCTCACAAAATTGGATTGGAGTTGTTCTACCATTTTGTTAAAAGCTGTGATCCAAATGGGCACCCCATAAAGAAGCTTCGCTCCAATTTTGTGCTGAAACACTTTTAGGGCCGCAGGAACATACTGGTTACCCTTGGTAAAAAAGAAACAGGTTATTGCTAGCACACAGCTGTTCGCAGATTTAATTACTTCTGATTTGTGGGCTACCCACCTTGCACAATGATGAAAGTTAATCCCCAAATATTTAAAACACTTCACCTGTTCAATGGTTTTACCCTTAACACGCCAGTTGATGGGTTTCCAGGAATCTCCGAACACCATTATTTTAGTTTTGTCAAAATTCACAGATAATCCATTCAGCTCACAATATTCTATAAAATGTGCTAACAGCCTCTTTATCCCTACTTCAGACCTAGAAAGAACTACAGCATCGTCTGCAAACAATAGCAGGGGCACCAGTCGCGAGCTCATAATTGGGGCTGGAGAAGACTCTTGAGAGCCCCTTGGAGTGCAAGGAGATCAAATCAATCAGTCCTAAAGGAAATAAACCCTGGAAGGCCAGATACTGAAGCTGAAGCTCAAATACCTTGGCCACCAAATGAGAAGGGCACTCACTGGAGAAGACCCTGATGCTGGGAATGATTAAAGGAGAAGGGGGCGGCAAAGGATGAGATGGTTAGACAGTGTTATCGATGCAAAGAACATGAAATTGATCAAACTTTGGAGGACGGCAGAAGACAGGAGGGCCTGGCATGATGTGATCCATGGGGTCGCGAAGATTCAGACTTGATTGTGCGACTGAACAACAAAAAGAGAAATTTCTCAACCATGAGAAAGAAAATATCTGGTTTTGTACAAGAATCTTGGTAGATACACGTAGGATAACTTGACCCATTTACACTGATATCTCACATCTGGTTTGGTCATACAGCAGTTGACAGCACTTGATAGAAAATAGCTGGATGCAGACTAGTGGTATCATACAAAGCAATCTAAAAGCATATGGGCCATTGCAGAAGGAAAGTAAGCTTTACTGACCAGGGCCAGGGCTTTTTCTGTGGCAGTTCCACTCTGGTAGAATGATCTCCCAGAGGAGACCAGGGCCCTGTGGGACCTTTTACAGTTCTGCAAGGCCTGTAAAATGGAGCTCTTCCACCAGGCTTTTGGAGCCGCCACCCCACCCCACTGGGAATGCCAAGTGACATTGTATGGCGAAGAGCCCTGATCCACTGGACCCCTAATAACTGCCTGAGCTGATTCCTCCCTTTATGGCATCTGAAGTATCTTCTTATGACATCCAAAGCAGAACAGCAGTACTGACGCATAAGATTAGCACTTTATTACTATATCTGGTTTTAACATGGTATTTTAATGTTGTATTTATTACCTATATGTATTTTTGCATTTTATCTGTTTGTAAGCTGCCCTGAGCCAGCCTCACCATGAGGGCGGGATAAAAGTTTAACAAATAAATAAATAAAATATAATACTGTTCCATGTAGCCCTTCTGAGGGGAATGAAGACCAGCAGTAGTGGGGTCCCAGTGAAAAAGGCTCCAGTAATCTTATGTATATCTACTAAGATGTCAACTGAGCTGTGAAATCTAGAGATAGCATCTACATCTATAGCATATATTTTTGTTTGAGACTTCTTGTTCCTGTATGTGACTAACTGGGAAGTGAAAAATGTTGGCTGGTTAGTTGCTTTGAGAAAACATCTTGGTTTATATATTATGTATTTATTAAAATATTTATATCCTATACTTTTCTCCTCTCAACATGGTTTAAGGCATCTATATGGTTTTATCTCTTCACACTATATACTTTTTACATGAACAGCAAAGGAAGGGGGGCTGGATTTAATGGATGGGGAAACAGTGATTTTGGCTACAACTAATGAAACCACTTTTCTCTTATATGAATGTCCCCATAATTTGTAACCTAAAAAAAATCTAAATATGTCTTGTCTGCCTAGATCCCACATGTTATTTACATCAGAAAAATTCTTCTGCATGTTAGTAGATAACTGTTCTCTTTTGAACTGGGTTCTCTCTTCTGGTGGTCTACAACCACACATATAGATTATATGACATCCTTTGTGATAATGATCTTCAGTCATTCCAGATCCAAGCATGGAATCCACAGAGCTGCAAAAACATGACACTTCCTGGGAAAACCCAGAAGTGATGTCATACCTCTACAGAAATTGTCACAAATTCCATGGTTTTACCATGGAATTTCGAGTGATTCCTTAAGAGGTGTGACATAATTGCTGGGTTTTCTCTGGACATAATGTTGTTGCAACTAATGCAATTTTTTGAAGCGGGCCTGGGCGCGTTCTGAATAGCAGACACCTTGTCTGCTGTTGGATGAACCCCCTGAGCATCAATGAGGAACCCCAAGAATTCCACCTGTGGAACACCGATAAAACACTTGGACTTTTTTACTTTCAGCCCAGCTTCCTTAAAACGACTCAGAACTGCCCGCACCCGATTTAGTAGTTCCGTGTCGTCTGTACCCGCGATTAGAACATCATCAAAATACGGGACTACTCCCGGCAACCCTCTGAGTAGTCCCTCCATAAGACCCTGAAATATTCCGGGGGCGACATTTACCCCGAATTGCAAACGGTTAACCCGGAATGCACCTCGGTGCGTTACAATAGTTTGCGCTTCTGCGGTGGCTTGATCAACGGGGAGCTGCTGATATGCTTGCGCTAGGTCTACCTTTGCAAACACCCTTCCCCCTCCTAAGGACGCAAGCACATGGCCGATTATTGGCACAGGATACGAATACTGTTGTAATGCCTTATTTACAGTTGTCCGATTCCCCATTCATTCAAAGTAAATCCACGTTTGATGAACAAAATAGAATTTATTAGAAGAGATGGTTAGATCAGGAACACAATCATTGTTAGTAATGACCAAGACAGTCCAAGGGAAACATAATAAAGGAACTTGAACCGAGACAGGACCAATGAGCCCAATTCCCGCTGGCGGGAGTGTGATAAGTCTTAGCACCCTTTCCTTGGGAACACAACGGTTCATACTACATAAACAGAATTCATTTCTCAGGCCTCAGAAACATAATAAAGAGAGCAAGCCATAACTCCTTCCCACCACCAGCTGGTTAACCTTGAGCAGTTCCGCGGTGTGCTAGCAACAGAAAGTAAACATCTACATGGGAGGCAACACGAGGGGGGGATGAACCGAGTACAATATACCCTGAAGCAGAAAACATACAATACAATGGCAGCTTGCTGACAACAGTACATTTATAATCGGCGCAAATTCGTATGGAACCATCGGGCTTGACAGGGGTCACGATAGGCGTTTCCCATTTCGCATAAGGAACAGGTTCGAGTATACCTTGTGCAATTAGCTTATCCAACTCAGCATCTATTTTTCCCTTCATAGATACTGGAACCTTCCTATACCGGAGTCTAATAGGCACCACAGCAGGGTCGAGGTCAAAATGGATTGGGGGTCCCGTGTAACAGCCAAGCCCTTCCCCAAAAACTTCTGGAAACTC
>NW_015173708.1:44111-52162 GCF_001447785.1 Gekko japonicus | reverse complement strand
ATTTGTCACGTATTGACTCAACGCCGTAGTAAGAAGTGATTTCAGCTTTATTTAACAACAGGAACTTCAGAAAAACACACAACAACAAACAGTGGAGCATAGCTCCCTTTTAAACAATCCCGGGCTGGTGTAGCCACGCCCAGGAATAGTTAAGGACCAATAGTATTCTTACAATAAAGTCCAATCAGGTCTGTTCCCTCCAGCACAGTTCTCCAGCTTTGATTGGTTATAATTTACCTTTAGCCAATAGGATTGTTCCAGCTTAGAATCCTGGCTGAAACTCAAGCTTAACATTGCATTTAATACAGTGAAAACATAACACAACTGATCTTCAGAATATAGAGGTCAGTTCCAGGGATGGGCATGAACCTGGAAAATGTGGTTCAGTTTGTTGTTTGTGACATGCCCCATTCGTGAACCAAGGAACATTGAAAACAAACTTGCCGGGAATCTCTGGCTGACTCTCCTTTACCTCCCATCCAAGTTTGGTGAGGATTGGATTTATAGGGTCTGAGTTACACTCCACCCCAAGAAGGTGCCCTTGGAAAGTGCTTTCTAGGGAAATGACTGGTGGTTATTTCCCCAGAAACCATTTTCCAGGGCATGCCTTCTATGGAAGGGGGCATAACTTGGACCCTGTAAATCCAATCCTCACCAAACTTGGAGGGCAGGTCGAGGAGAATCAGCCAGAGATCACCTGCAATTTTGGTGATTCTAACTTGTACAGGATCCATTCTATACACCCTTGAACCTGCACCTGTTGAAATGACCACCTGTCAGCTGTCATTTTGACAGGTCCAAGTTCAGGAGATTCAGGAATGTATAGAATGAATCCTGTGCAAGCTAGAGACATCAAAGTTGCAGGGGACCTCCCCCGGATGCTCCTGTACGTGTCCCCCAAGTTGTTGCTTTGATGTTTCATAAACATTTTGATTGTAAACAGTCTGGAAATGTATTCACTCATTAACTGGCACAAACCTCCATGAACAGCTGGGAAGTTCATGAAAAATTCACGCTGGTTGCCCTGCCACGATCTTGACTTTGCATAGAACAACCTGCCCCAAATTCATCATGAATGTTAGTTCGTGTCCATCTCTAGTTAGTTCCCCTGTAGCAAATGGCTGCTTTGGAGGGTAAACTCTATGGTATCAAAGTCCCACTGAACTCCCTCTCTTCCCCAAATTCTCCCTCCCTGCTCTCTACTCCCCAAATCCCAGGAATTTCCCAGCTCAGAGTTGGCAACCCTAATCCCAGCCCATGAAGATCACTGCTTTATGACCTAATATTTTAAATTTGTGGCTAATTTGTAACAAAGCAGTGTTTCTTGTGTGAAGTTCAAGGTACCATTTTAACTATATCAGCACAGACAACTTGTTCCATACAGCAATGACCACCATTAAGCATCCAATGTGTCTACCTAGTTGTGTGCTTCCGTGAAATGCAGGGATATTTGTATTTGCACACTGTTAGCTTTTACATGTATTGAACCATGGGAAAGAAATGTCCTTACCATTTTTCTCATTTATTTTTCATAGTTATATTTTAGCATTTGTGAGGGCATTTTTCAGAGCATTCCTCCAGTCTGGTTTGGCCTTTGTTGTGCAGAATGTCTTTGCTGTTGCCTGCTTTGCCAGTTCACTGCAGACAAATTGTCTATCATAGCCTCTGTGTTCAGTTTCTGCTGACTCCTTGTCCTGTGAAATGGCTAATTGAATAGGAGACATTTCAGGCAGAAAGGAAATGGGATCTGCCAGGTGAACCTAACTCAGACTTCAGAAAACACTTAACAGGTTTGCCCAAACTGTCAGCATTTCAGCTTGGTTTGCATTAACTTTTGGATCAGCTCCATCTGTGATTGTTGGCTTTGTGATTTGGTGGCAAGACGCTCTTTGCAGGTGAAAATGAAATCATACTTTTCTGGCTTTCATTTCACTTTGTTGGTGACAAAATGACTCACTTGAGAGGAGAAGACAAAAAGGTGCAGAATGTCAAATGGCACAGAATGGCCGCTGCGAAACATAATATTACATCATGCAGAATTGTTTTGGAACAGCTAAATGTTTTAGCTGATTGGCTGCACTAATTACTATTGTGCCTGGCAGGCAATACTTACATACATTTTAGTGGAAAAGTAGATGCAAGCTAGTGTGGTGTAGTGGTTAGAGTGTCAGACGTGAATTTCGGGGACCCAGGTTCAAATCCCTGCCATGGAAGCATGATAGGAGGAACTAAGGACACCCTTATTTATTTATTTATTTATTTATTTATTTATAGTTTCAATTTATTATACCGGATCACTCCACAGGCTCCGTTGCTGCCGCCGCCGCACCGTTTCTCCGCCATTTCTCGCCGCCGGTGCTCAGCTGTTGCCGGTCTCCTCCGTCGCCGCCGTCTTCACTTGGATGCCCCCTACCCATCTAAGGGTGGGTACCCATGTCTCTACTTGCATCGGCTACTCTGCTTTCAAGCCGCTGGGTGGGCGGAAGCTGGGACTTGGGTCGAGAGCTCACCTCGACCGCGGTGGTCTCGAACAGCCATAGTGGCTGCTCGAGTGTTGTTGTTAAAGCAGGCGTTGTATTGCCTGCGCCACCGCTCCCTTCTGTCAAGTCAAAGATTTTATGAGTGCTCCCCCCCTCTCCACTGGACGTCCTGCCTCCCTGAGGGCCCAGCTCAAAGGGGAGGGCAAGATGGCGGCTGGCAGCCGTGGGAAGCATGGTGGCCACGTGTCGGCTTTCCCCCGAAGGGTGTAGCGCCCGGCCGTGGGTTGGGGGCTGGGAAAATGGAGTCCCTGGGTGTTTTGAATCTTTTTTTGGTGCAAAAGGGGGCTTTTGTGATTGTGTTTTGTGACTGGGGAAGGCTTTGAACTGGGAGGGGAGCTGAGACATGTGTGAAATAGAGTGCTGGCTTTTTGCCGTGAATGTGTATTTGTGCTCATGCTTGTGCTAACATTGTATGAGGCCATTGTCTTAGATTTGTGAGTCTGCTTAGTGCAGACTGTGCCAGGAGCTCCTGGGAGCCCCCACCCCCTGCATGCCCCCCACCTTCCTCTGTAAGCCCCAGGCAGATCCTGGAGTCCCCCCTTGCAAGCCTCACAGAGAGCAAAAGGGAAAAAAGGATGCTTTTAAAAAGTTCTACTCTTTACAGCCTTGCCTCCCTCCCTCTGTAAGCACCAAAGCCAAACATTAGTGCAGTTTTAGTGCAGACTTCCGTCCAGGGTCTCCTGGATGGATCCTGGGGACCTCCACTCCATCCCTCTGTAAGCCCCAGAGCCAAGCAGTGGGGGGAGTTTGCAAGCGTTCCCCAAAAGGCTAGGGTTTGCTGCCAAAAGGAAAAAAGTGTCCTTTTAAAAAGTCCTTTTAAAAAGTTGAGGGGGGTTTGAACTGAATCTCTCTGCTAAGGGGGGGTCTTCCTTGCTTGTGTGTGTGCGCACATTTCAGGCTTCCCTCTGTGGGGCAGGGGAAACGTTTGCAGAAAGAGGGATTTTTAAAAATCTATTTCCTGCAAAAAGAACCTCTCCCAGCACAATGCTTTTGCTCGGGGGGGGGCATGCAGGGGAGGCAGGGAACATCTGTCTGTGTGGCTGGCTGGAGAATATCTGGAATTAGCAGATTCTTTTCTGCTAATTTAGGGGGGGGGGTTTTCCCTTGCTTGACTGTCTGCCAGCTTGGCATGTCAGGGAAAAGTGTGCTTGCTTACAGGACTCTGTTTAAAGACTCTGTTAAAGTTTTGGTCTCTCGTGTTTCAACTTTTTTCCTCTGTGTGTGGGGTGGGGGTGGGGGAAGGGGCTCTCTCTCACACATGCTTTGTTATCTACTCCTGGCAAAACAGGACCTCTCTCACAGGGGCCAATGCTGCACAGCAGGACTTTTTAAAAGGACACTTTTTCCCTTTGCCGCAAACCAGCTGCTTTTGCTCTGTGGGGTGAGGTGGAGGTCTGCACTAAAACTGCACTAATGTTTGGCTCTGGGGCTTATAGAGGGAGGTTGGGCATGGCTGTAAAGAGTAGAACTTTTTTCCTTTTGCTCTCTGTGAGGAGTGGGACATCTCTCTTGGGTGGGGGCTCCAGGGAGCCGGCCAAAAGACCCCGGAGGCGCAGTCTGCAGTAATGTAAAGAGTAGAAAGCATGGACACAAATAAAAATTCACAGCAAAAAGCCAGCCATTTCAAAGCATTCCCCAGTCACAAAACACAATCACAAAAGTCCCCTTTGCACCCAAAAAGATTCAAAACACCCAGGGACTCCATTTTCCCAGCCCCCAACCCACGGCCAGGCGCTTCGTGGAAAGCCGACACATGGCCACCATGCTTCCCAGGGGCTGGTAATGGTCACCATCCTCCCCTTCGAGCAGGGCCCTCAGGGAGGTGGGACTTCCAGTGAAGGGGGGGAGCACTAATCAAATCTTTGACACGACATAAGGGTGTCCTTAGTTCCTCCTCATGATATTGATCCAGTCACACACTCTCAGCCTAACCTACTTCACAGGATTGCTGTGAGGATAAAATGGAAGACAGGTTGCTTTGGAGGGTAGACTATATGGGGAGAAAGAAAAACACAACATTGAGTTACAACTAACTCATGGTGACCCCATCCATGGGGCTTTCCAAGGAGAAGACAAGAAGAAGTGGTTTGCCATTGCCTTCTTTGGCATAGCAACCATGGTCTTCCTCAGTATTCTCCCATCCAAGTACTGACCATGGCAAACCCTGCATAGGCCACTATTGGGGAGAAAGGCAGGATATAAATGAATAAATAGATCTCACATGTTTCAGTAATAGAAAGTGAAACCCCCTTTCAGAGAAATAAATCCCCTTCCTCCTGCAAGATTTAAAGGGCCCTCCAGCTGATCGAAGGCCACATGCTCTCCTGGTCAGCTGGAGGGCCCTTTAAATCTCTCAGGAGAGGAGGGAGAAGGGTGGCTGCGGGTTGTCTTTCTTGGGGGAGGGGGTTCCCTCACCGGCCAGCTGGCCAGCTGCAGGCTGAAGCCCAAAAATCAGGGGAACCCCTGCCTGGACTGGGGGTCTGGCAACCCTATGCACATTCCTTCCCACATGTGCCACTGTTGCCTTGCTCCAGGCAGCTCTAGAGAATCTCTACAGCTCCCTTTGGAGCTGTTGGGAAAAGCAAGGGAGGAGTTGTGCCCCTCCCCCATGGCTGTGCCATTACTGCTTGACTCCAAGACAAGTCATCTTGGAGCCTGGTGAGAGAAGTATGAGTGGAGAGGCAGGCCTCCTACTAAGCAGTCTTCTCCTCTCCTAGGGAAGCACAAGGAGTTGACTTGCCCATGCCCTTCAGGAAATTTTGTTAGTTGAAGAGGAGGTGAAGGAGGAGCCACAGAACTGGATGATTCTGGAGAAGATGTCAGTGCTGTTCTCTCTATAATCTTCTCACCAGCCCCTTTCTATCCATCCAGTTCCACCTCTCTCCCTTGCGGCTGATTTGTAGGAGAACAACAGCTGAGCCTTCATCTCTGAGGATGCTGCAGGGTTTGAGGGACTATTGAGGGGCATGTTGTCTCTGAGTCCAATTTCATGCCCCTGCCATTTTGCGGAGGATGGAAAAGCTCTGCCCCAAAATAATCATGGGGAGGGAGGAGAAGTCTCAGAGGAAGCAATTTCCAACTCCTGTCCCCCATGAAATAATCATCGTGGAAGTACTAGGTTAAAAAGAGTCCTTTGCTCCAGTGCACTGGGTCCCACTCTTCTCCAACCTTTAGTTTCACTTGGGGGGGGGATCACCTAATGTTGGTGAGCCAGAAACCATCATATGAGTGGGTCGTCTATACACAAAAGACGGTGGCCCTGATTCTTGAGAAATCCCACTTTCACACACAGCTCCTGGGTAAACAGATTTCCCCTCTGGCTTCAATACTGAGGACAGATTCAGATGCTGAATAGGAAAGAAATCCAAAGGGAAGCCTTTAATTAGAGAATTCAGGCAACACTCTAACAGAGGAACCCCCTCTGTTCCTTTACACACACGTTTCCATTTCCAGCAATAGTTTTCTACGGCAAGAATTATGAATTCAAAATAAAAATGTGAGACAGTTATACCTCCTTCTAAACAACTGAATAATGTTTTGTGAATTTTAATCTGCAAGGTTTATAGTCACTGTAAGAGCTTGAAAAATAAAAAGAGATGATATTAGAATACACTCCTTATCATTAGATGCACTGGTTGTTTTAGTTCTTTAGTGTTTGAATCACTTTCTCCTGCTTTCTTAAAAAGTCAGAAGTACAAGCAGCCATTTGAAGTATTGCTATATATCTAAACCCCACCTTTTCTTCCTTTTCTCAGGAGGGCATGGCTCCATCCAAAGCCTTATCTTAATTGAATACAATGGATTCACATTACTTTCCTGATTTAGGAATGTTTTAAATCTAAATACGCCAGCTCCAGACCAGATTGTTTGTTGGCACAACTAGGAGTTAAACCAGATTTTTAATTAAATCCAAATAAAGCAGGAAATGGGGAGCAATTTTGAGGGTAGCTGAGCCCTTTCTCTGCATGTGGTTTTTGGTGTCATCGCTGGAGCCTAGCAGGATTCTCCCCACCCCATGATGGTACTCTGATACTTGAAGTAACAAATATGGTGTCTTTTATAGTACAACCCTATGCAGAATTACTCCAGTCTAAGACCACTGAGATTATATATAGGCCAGGTTGAAAGAAGTGAGGGCTCAGCGGTTACCAAGTGAGTTTTTTCCTGCTGAGGTGAGGAATAAACACAGACCTTTCACCTGCCATTTAACAATCACTATACTACACTGACTGTATTTGCTCTCTGTTTGCTCTCTCATTTCACCTTTTGTGGGTTCACAGAAGGATAGGGGGTGAGGCATTGGAAGGTATAAACACATGTACAACCATTCTTTTTGGTAAAACATAGCCACAGATTAATTTTATTAATACAGACAACAGAGCAATGGCACAGCATAGGAATGGAACCAAGCATCTGGTTGTTAGGGACAATTACATTTGCCCCAGGGCAATAACTTTTGCCCCACAAAGAAATCAGGCAGAAAAATCAAAGTGGAGGTTTTTAAAGAACTTTATCTGATGCACATCAGGGAAACCCAGCCTGAGCTTAGAGACTTGGGCCTGAGCTCAGAAACTCAGGCCAAGGGCTTCGTAGTTCTGTGGTTACATACAGCTTTTATACAATCGCCTAATTAACATATGCAAGCTTCTAATGCCCTATCATGAATGCAAAAAGTCCCTGTTTGTTAGTTGATTGGTCAACCACAAACTTACAATCTTCTCTCATGCCTCTTGTCCCTTTTGTTGTTCAGTCGCACAGTCGAGTCCAACTCTTCGCGATCCCATGGACCAGATCACGCCAGGCCTTCCTGTCTTCCGCTGTCCTCTGAAGTTTGCTCAATTTCATGTTCGTTGCATCTGTGTATCTCTTCTCCCTAGTCCCGCATTTGTTTGTTTTAATTCCATTTATGTACATGCTTCCTCCCAATTAGTTATACATTGTAGTGAAAACCAGGTGATTTCCATCCTTAAGTATAATTGGGATGGCATGCCTTATCCGGTCATCCCTTGACAAGAGCAGCTGTGTACTATCTCCTGGTTTGCTATCCTTATCAACAAATATGTTCCTATATATTGTGTAGTGGGTTGCCGCATGGATGAACGACAGACGACGACGTAGTGCATAGCACGCTTTATTAGGTACACAACAAGACAGCGAACAAACGGCCGGCAGGCCAACTATATACATGACCAGGGGACCACCCCTGGGTCCCATTGGCGGGTTTGAATCTCCCGCCACGGTCCCATTGGTTCCCCCAGTGGAGGGACTAGGATCCTAGTCCCCATTGTTGTCCTGGACTGAAGCTCAGGCGTGTGCGCTGACCTCCGGTGGCGGTCAGTGGACACAACATCCCTCCCCCCATAGTCCGGAACCTCCCCTATGTAACATAGTCTTTAAGGTACAATGGGGTCCGTCGTACCCTCGCGGATCGTCTGGGGCCCTGATCTGGGGGGCTCTGGGTTCCGACCTCTGGGGCGGAAGCCTGAGGTGGTGCTGGGGCCTCTGCGGCCG
>NW_015173708.1:40424-42452 GCF_001447785.1 Gekko japonicus | reverse complement strand
AGGCCAGGATCACCGGCAGTGACTCGTCAAAGTGGGCCAGGACCGCGTTGGAGATCAAAAGTTCCTTAACGTTCCTAAATGCGGCGGCCTGCCGGAGCCCCCACACCCAAGGGGCCTGCTTGTCCAGCAATCGGTGGAGGGGTTCCGCTACCGCCGCCTTGTGGGGAAGAAAGGCGTGGTAGAAATTCAGGATCCCCAAGAACGCCTGTAGTTCTACCTTGGACTTGGGTGGCGGTGCCTCCACGATGGCTTTCACCTTTTCGCGGGTCGGGTGTAGGCCGTCCGCGTCCACCGTGAACCCCAAAAAGTCCACTGATGACACCCCAAGGCGGCACTTGTCCAGCTTCACCTTCAGCCCAGCGTCCTGGAAACGGCTGAGCACGGCGCGGAGGCGCGCGGCAAAGTCGGCGGGCGTGGCGGCGGCGATCAGCACATCGTCGAAGAAGGGGGTGACTCCGGGGATCCCTTTAAGAAGAGAGTCCATGAGTTGCTGAAACAGTCTGGGTGCCACGCTCACTCCGAAACTGAGTCGCTTCACACGGAATGCCCCCCGGTGTGTTACTATTGTTTGCGCTTCCGCCGTTGCCTCATCCACAGGCAACTGCTGGTACGCTTGGGCGAGATCTAGTTTGCCAAAGATCTTTGCCCCCCCCCCCAAGGTGGCCAGAACGTGGCTCACTACAGGGACCGGGTAAGCGTGGTCCTGTAGCGCCTTGTTCAAGGTACATTTGTAGTCCACGCAGATGTGGACCGCCCTGTTGGGTTTATTAACTACGACTATGGGAGTCTCCCATGCGGCGTGGGAGACCAGCTCCAGGATGCCTTGTGCTACTAAGCGATCTAGTTCCGTGTCGATCTTTGGCTTAACCGACAACGGAACCGTCCTGGCACGCATTCTTATGGGAGCCACCGAGGGGTCTAAGCGCAAGGTCACCGGGGGGGCCCGTATACCGGCCCAGAGAATCGTTGAAAACGGCGGGAAACTCGTGGCAGATCCCCTTGAAGTCTTGGGTCGTGCAGGCCTGTACTCCCTCTACCGTGATGCCCAGGGGTTCAAACCAGGCCCGCCCCAGTAAACTGACTAGGTTGCCTTCGACCACAATCAAGTCCAAGTTCTTTGTAAACTTCTTGAACTGCACCCGGAAAGTTCCGACTCCCTTGATTGGCACCGGGTTACGCTGGAAGTCCATGAGCGTAACCTGGGCTGGGCGCAAGCAGGGTCCCCCCTTGGGACATAGGCGTCTCAGGGTCGCAGCCGAGATTATTGAGGCCGCGGACCCCGAATCTACCTCCATCTTACAAGGGGACCCTTCTATTGTCACAGTGGCCATAAACTTAGGGGAGGGTGACTTCCCGGGGAGTTGCAATACCTTCTGAATCTGGTGGGTGAGGTGGTAGAGGTCCTCGGTGCCGGCGTCCTCCCCGAAGTAGGTCTCCACTTTCGGCCACATTGCCTTGGAGCGGCAGACCTTCGTGAGGTGCCCCGTGCGGCTGCAGTTGTGGCAGACGGAATTGCGGAACCTGCAGATCTTGCGGTCGTGCTGGTCCCCGCAGCTGGCACACGGGGATGTGTTGGGATGCTGGTGACCAGCGCTCGGGTGCGGCGCTTGAGTGCGGTGTGGAGCTTGGGTGCGCTGCGGTGTTTGAGTGCGCTGCGGTGCTTGAGTGCGCTGCCGGGCCCCTCCGTAGGCCCGGTGGACGTCCTGCTCTTCGGGATCATCTCATTCGACCTGGTGGGCCGCGGCAGGGGCGGTGTGCGACCTCTCCCACGTGACTGCTGAGGGCAGCGCCCCTTTGAGGTCGACCTTTTCCATGGCCATGAGCTTCCGTCGGAGCTTTTCCTCATGCAGGCCCACGACGAAGTGGTCCCGGAGGGCATCATCTAGATGTGCCCCGAAATTGCAGTCGGCGGCGAGATGGCGCAGCTCCGCCAGGAACTCCGTGGCGGTTTCTCGGCCCAGCTGGTTGCGGGTGTAGAAGGTCACCCTGCAAGTCAGCTCCGGTGGTTTGGGTGCGAAGTAGCTCCGC
>NW_015173708.1:23524-31414 GCF_001447785.1 Gekko japonicus | reverse complement strand
TTGGAATACTGTGTGCAGTTCTGGTCACCACACCTTAAAAAGGATATTATAGCTTTGGGAAAAGTACAGAAAAGGGCAACTCGAATGATAAAGGGGTTGGAACACTTTCCCTATGAGGAAAGGTTAAGGCGCTTGGGTCTCTTTAGCTTGGAGAAACGACGACTGAGGGGTGACATGATTATGGTTTATAAGATTATGCATGGGATAGAGCAGGTAGAGAAAGAGGTACTTTTCTCCCTTTCTCACAATACAAGAACCCGTGGGCACTCAATGAAATTGCTGAGCGGTCGGGTTAGAACGGATAAGAGGAAGTACTTCTTCACCCAAAGAGTGAATTCACTTGGAATTCACTGCCACAGGAAGTGGTGGCGGCTACAAGCATGGACGGCTTCAAAAGGGAATTAGATAAGCATATGGAGCAGAGGTCCATCAGTGGCTATTAGCCACAAGGTATAGATAGGGACTCTGGGGCAAGTGATGCTCTGTCATCTTGGTGCTTGGGGGGGAGTCAACAGTGGGAGGGCTTCTAATGTCCTGGCCCCACTGGTGGACCTCCTGATGGCACTGGTATTTCTGGCCACTGTGTGACACAGAGTGTTGGACTGGATGGGCCTTTGGCCTGATCCAACATTGGCATCTCTTATGTTCTTATGTTCTTATGCTAATAGCTAAGTGCAGCTCTTGTTCTACGAAAAGACCCCTGAGTAAAAGGACTGTAAAATTGTCATGTTATCAATAGAAAATTAAAACATACCAGTAAAAACAAGTTGGGGCATAAAAACAGCATAAAGATCTCCATGAAACAGACCTCAGACCAGAAGCAGATCATAAAACAGCTAAAAAGTATGAAACCCCTCAGTTAAAAGATCTTTTTAACGGGAAATGCTAAGGATTGAACCTGGGACTTTCTGCATGTAAAGCAGATGCTCTACCACTGAGCCACAGACCCTTCCCTTGCTGAACTTTGTTTTTGTCCTCTGAAGCTCTCCACTTGCATGCACGTTTTGTTCCTTGCTTCCCCTGGTGGCATATTTGAGGCTGAATTTTGTTGTCCCACCAGGCTGTGTGGCTCTGCCATCAGGTTCTACCTCTAGTCCCGTGTACAATGTGTTAGTATTTTCAGCTGTGAAATTGTGAGATTTTGATATGGCCAGCAAGGGAATGTTTTTGAAACATCTGGGAAAATCTAGTTCACATGCACAGTTATTGTTGTCTTGGGAGAAACATTCCTTATTCTTGCCTGCACAACATCACTTTGAGTGCCTTTCTGTGTGTCCCACTTATTCTAAGGAAATGCTCTTTGGCTTTGTATCAGTTGTTTTGATTCGCATGAAAATGATTAGGATTGTACTTTATTGTCTGGTTAAATGACAATGGGGCTCTAGCCTGTTTTTCTTTACAAGAATATTGATGCTTTATATTGCTGACTCCCCGTGGAAGAAATGTGGCTGTGAAACAGCGGGGGAATTTATTTAGTCTGTGACACTCCTTAGGGCATTATTGCTTTCCTTTAAACTCGCGTAATAATCAGCAGTTTTAAAATGTAAAGTAGGGTTGCCATCTGTGCAGTCTGGAAAGGTGGAAGGGTGGTTGTTTTTCTTGCAAAACAACTCAGGTTTAGAGATTTTCTGCAGTCATAAGAATCTGCTATTAGTTCATAGCGTGACCAGTGTACACAACAGTAGGAGGTACGGCATCATTGCTTGTGCTTTCATGAGATTAGTCTGTCCCGATGCTGTAATATTACTTCTCGGACTGTTAGTTTGTCATCAGTGTGTTGCATAACTGTTATCTGAGTTGAGGGATATTCAGTTTTAGCTCTAGGGATGTACACTCAGCTATGATAGAGTTGTGGAATGCTCAAGGTCTAACTTGATGTTGTGACAAGAGATGGCACCATTGCTGCTCTATACTGAGCATGTTGTACTCATACAGAAAAGAGAAGTATACTGAATTCACTATGTTCAGACGTTGACATCTATAGGACTGAATGAAGAAGTGGACTGGTCTTGCTGTGTTTGAGTGTGAGTGGTTTCAAAGGCTAAGTGCCTGCTGTTCTCCGATGGGCAGTACTGATCCTATGAAGTTTTGGTTTCCCCCTTTTCTTCCTCCCCCTTTCCCCCTCCTTTTCTTTCCCTTACTCCCTTGGAAGCGGAATTACATAACACATGGGATGGGGGGTGTTGCATCATCCTTTCCATCATACAGCTGAGTTTGTGTGCTACTTGTCTTAAATTGCTGGTTGCTGACACACGCCCCCCCCCCCGGGAACAAAGTTAGAGTCCAGTGGCATCTTTAAGACCAACAAAGTTTTATTCAAGGCCTGAGCTTTTGTGCTCACGCACCCTTCTTCAGATAATCTGAAGAAGTGTGCATGCACACAAAAGCTCAGGCCTTGAATAAAACTCTTTGTTCTTTTACTTCAGACCAGCACGGTTGCCCACCTAAATCTACACACACCCAGAAGTATTGGAAACCTTTATAATAGGTTTGTTTACAGGTTTAATTGTTTTCAGGTTTAAATGATCATTTGTTAATTTATAAAACTTAGCTCATATATAATGTTCGCTGTATAGCTTATTACATCAATGAAGATTTATGTGTGAGTGCAGCTACCATGAGAAGAGATCCATGGCCTGCTTTATAAGTTTACATGAAGTAGAAATGGCTTTGTAAAATTTTCCAAAAAAAATTCAATACGGAATTAATAATGCTTTTTCCCATTATAACATTTTGGTGTGTTTTTTCCTCTTGTGTATTTTTTGCTAACAACACCTGGTCAAGATTGATGTATAATAGTTTCTGGATGTGTTTTTAAAAAAGAAAAGTAGGTATTATTGACCACCGAGGAAGGCCCTTGAGGCCAAAATGCATATGGTCTTTTGCTGGTCATTTGACATGTTCATCAACTTTGTATGGGAAATTATTACAGCTTATGTAAAGCTTGTTCTGACTCTAATGCAGCCTGATATTCAGGCCCTATGTTTTAAATTTTACTATAGTGTACATCATATAATAAATCTTTATTTTGATATTATTTTACCTGCTGTAGCTTGACCCTTGTAGCATCAGCATATTGAGCAAACGAACATACAGCAGATGTGGCATGTGAAATCACTGAATGTAGTTTTAAAATATTGCCAGAAGAAATACCTTCTGTTTTGTCTTGTGCATGCAAGGGTACAGTCATGTTCACAGAGCGCAAGCAGATAACAAAGAATAATTTCAGTGCTTCTGCTAGGACTGTTAGGTACATGGAATTCTTCGACGGGACCCAACCCAGCATTTAGTTTTACACTAAATTTTGTGTGACATTCCCTACCCTTGCTTCAGATGAACACATTAAACTGCCTCATAGTGAGACCATCAGTCTGTTAAGATGTGTTCTCTACTTTGAATGGAAGCTACTCTCAAGGGTCCCAGATCGACATCTTTTGTATTACCTACCACCTGATTCTGTTATCTATAGATGCTGGGTATCGAGCTTGAGACCTCGGGCATGAAAAGCAAAGACTCTACCACTGAGTCATGGCCACTCCTGTAATATTTGGCATATAATGCATTGCAATAAATGTGTGTGTTTTTAAAATATAGACACACCCAATTTGATCCTCATGGTGGCATTGTGAGTTAAGTTAGGCTGAGAGATGGTGACTGGCCCAGAGTTACCCAGTGAGTTCCATAAAACAAGGTATTATTGGTAAGAGGCAGAGACATGTTATCTTCTTTTTTAAAATCTTCTTTTACTTCATTTATACCCTGCCTTTCTTCACAATGGGGCCACTTCCGCACTGTCACTTCTGTCACTCGTTTGTCCCTATTGTTTTGGGTTCCCTTCCCCCCAGTTCCACATGTGTTTTGCTCCCCCCTGGGACTACTAGAGACAGCAAAACACACTGGGGGGGGGACGGACCCTGAAGCAATAGGGACAAATGAGTGACAAAAATGACAGTGCGGAAGTGGCCCCAAAGTTGTTATATCATTCTCCTCCACGACAGCTCCATGTTCCCCTCTTCATGGCTTTTCATGAGTCATAAGAGATGATAAAGGCTGGTAACAAGGTATTTTGTGACACCAAGCAAAGTATACTCATCACCTTCTGAACCCCCCAACAATGTTAATTTATTAATTATCATATGGCAGTGGGTGCAATCTAGCCAGAAGATCCAAAGATTGTCTGGCAGCCTGAAACTCTAGCTCTTTTTGTGGTGAGCTAGGTTTATTTTTGGGGTCTGAGAGAACTCAGCTGCCTTCAAGTGGAGGAGTGGGCAATTGAACCCAGTTCTCAAGATTAGTGTCCACAACTCTTAACCACTAAACTGGCTCTCTTACTAGCACTGCCTCATGATTAAGATTTCAATATGAAGCTCTAGTCCCCTGTTGAGCTTTTGAAATTACATACAGTGTGATTATAGTTATTGGCTGTTTCCCTCCATTTTATGAACCTTTACAGCTGTTGTCTGTTACATACTGCAATGAGAGCTCTTTCAGTGTATATTCCTTTCTTCTTCCTAATTGTAATTATATATCCAGCAATTCCTAGGGTCCTTTCCACTAGACTGGATAGGAACAGATACTGACCATAACTTCTCATCAGAGGCTTTATTTCCAAACATACTCTGTATCAAATACCCCACTGTAACTTCTCATACAGCCAGCGCCTTCTAGCATCACTCCAGAGTTATACCTGAAGATATACCTGAAGTTTGGTCTTTAAAATTGGAAAGCTTTGCCTTTATAAACAATGAGTTTTGAAGATATATATCAGAATTTTTTTTAAAAAAATAAATGCACATGGGACAGAGATGTCAGGTTTGATATTCACTTATTCTGTAAAGTTCTTAGATGAAAGCCACAAATTAGCTTCTGTCAATGGCATTTTGTACAACAGATATATGATTCGAGTTGATTCTAATCTAGTGTCTAATGAAACCCAAGCTTCAATCATCTAATCTGTCTCCTTAGCAATTGTGACATGACAGTTAACAGTATTTTGTGTACCACATTAGATATTTTAGGAGAATTAAATTTTCTCTGTTGAAGTGAGGCCTTAATGTAACATGACAAATGGTGCAGTTAATTCATTCTTAGGGTAGAATTACTATCCATCACAACTGAATACAGCAATAAATCAGGGGAAGACAGATCAAGGACTGGTGTTTAGTGCATGTCATCCTCTAGCCCGCCATTTGGCTTGAGCTGTCTTAAGTTCAATACAAGGTGGAAGGAAGTTGCATGACATGTTTAATGGAATATTCTAGACTGTATTTAGAATCCTGCGGTAGGAACTCAATTTTTTCCTAGGCCCAAGCAGCAGATTTATCTGGAAAGTACGAGGCCAGTTTTGAATTCTGGTTTTATCCAGTTGTGCTATCAGTTCTTTAGTACTTAATCATTGTCATTCAAGGCCCTGAATGTTTATGCTTGCATTTTGATGTGTGGGTAATAGCATCCCATGATGTGTGTGTGGGGTCTCATGTGGGCATGGGTCAGCTGTCAGCCTCTCTCAGGCGCATTCAGCCTCTCCTGCTCCTCCTGGAGATTCCTTGCTCCTGGAAATTCCTTGCTTGGGCAGGGTCAGACCATCGTGCCTCGGCTGCGCTGACGGGGCTTGGCGTTGCGGGTTCTCCCCGATCTGCAGGTCTCCTGGGTGAGTTAGTGGTCGTTGGAGTCCCTGGGGGGTGTAGGGCAAGTCCCGAGATCCCGGAACCTGGACAACCTCTTTAACCTTCTTCATAGGGAAGGTGTTTCATCCTCTTAAGGTTGGCCTAAAATGTCCTTGAAGGGCTATATCTTAGATTCACTCCGATAAATCCAAGACGGCATAGTGGTGGGGAGCAAACCCATAGAAATGTAGCTGCCCCTCAACAGCTAGCATGAATGAAAAATATCTGAAAGAATAATGAAGTGAATCCAAAAGGTTAAAGTTTAATTGAAGCCAATAGCATATCACTTCAGCAGCACCAACCCAGACTCTAATTGAAGAAGGACCTAGGGAACACAGTGTGGGACCCCAAACAGGGCCGGCCCATCCACTAGGCAAACTAGACTTTCACCTAGGGCGGGCCCTGGATGTGGGTGCCGAACTGTGCCCACCCCACCAACCCCCCCCCCACCTGTGTTTTGTCTGATGTTCTGCCTGGTTCCCATGGACTGGGCGCGCAACCGTTTCATTAGCCCACCAGCGGGAATATTATTCATTGGATATGTATCTGTTTGAATTTCCTTTATTATGCTCGCCCTACCTGTGTATCCCCAGTTCTAACAAAGAACGTGTTTGAGTATGTCTTCAACGCTTTGAAATAAATTTTGCTTTTCTTGAAAACGTGGATTTATTCTCGATGCTTGGGGATCCAACATATTGTTAGAACTCCCTTTCTCCTATCGTTCCGAATCTGGCAAGATCATGAGCGGAGCTGAGGGAGACCTACCGAAAACGGAGGGTGATTCAGGATCGGTCCCAGACACCTCCGCTCCTTTGGTGACTGCAGCCTCACTGGAGGGTGCCGTGGGGGGAACGATTCCCCGCCGGCCTGCACATCTGTCTTGGCCGCCTCCGACCCCTTCGCACTGGGGTCCGCGGAAGACTCAACAGCAGGATGACTGGACTATGTACAACACTCAGGGCACCCGAGAGGTGTACTCCCGTCGAGGGAGCGGATTACGTGAAAGTCTGTTTGACAAGGGATTGTTCCCAGAGCCGGGGGCTACCTCGGAGAAGGGGTGTTCTGAGCAAGACCTCGAAGAGTGGATGTTCGAGCCATCGGGGCCCCGAGGCCACGTAGAGGATTCGGAGGGAGCCGGCGGCTTCCAAACGGAAGGAGACTACGACCCACCCCCGGACTCCCACCCTCGAGATCCGATCCCTGAGGAAACCACCGGGGAACGACTGGAGGAACTGGAATACTCGGTGAGGGACTTGTTGAGGGCATTCCAGGATGTAATGGAAGCTCTGCCGGGAATGATGGACATTAGAATGGCTAATTTTCTTGATGCACACGCCGCGCAGCAGCAAGTTGCCCCAGCACCGGGAGTTCCCGCGCCGCAGGTGCCTGCCCAGCCACCGGCCGGACCTCCGCAGCAAGTAGGGCCTGCGCAACAGCCGATGCCGGGGGGTCCGCCAGGACCGGGCCTGCCGCCACCGATGAGGCCAGTGCCAGCGGGACCACCGGTTGCTCCGGGTCTCCCTCTCAGGGGAGTTCCGGGTCAGCTGGGACCGTTGGTAAGGACTCCACGGCCCAGACCCAAGGATTTACTGGAGGCTACCTTTGACGGCAACCCAGAGGAACTCGCCTTCTTCACGGTGAGGGTGCACAAATTCGTAGAAGAGAGCCGACACCTCTTCCGAAATGAAGCTGCTCTCATCGATGTCATCTCGGCGAGACTGAAAGGAGACGCCGCCACATGGTATGTGGGACTGCACAATGACCGCGGTCCGGAACTTTTGAATTTGCGAGCATTCATGTGGGCGCTGCGGGCTCGGTTTGAGGATGTCAACGCGAGCCAAAGGGCCAAAGCATTTCTCCGCACCTATCGTCAGAACAAGAAGTCGGTTCGCGAATACACACTGGAATTCCACAAGCAGGCAGCAAAGCTCCGAGACTACCCCGATCACATTTTGGCTGAAATGTATCGATTGGGACTCAACGCGGACATCCGAGAAACGGTTTTGAAGACTGTTAATCCTATCTCCCTGATGGCTTGGACCCAGGAAGCTGAAAATGCAGAGGATCGGCTAAACACCATCAAGCTCGACTAACGCGGACATCCGAGAAACGGTTTTGAAGACTGTTAATCCTATCTCCCTGATGGCTTGGACCCAGGAAGCTGAAAATGCAGAGGATCGGCTCAACACCATCAAACTCGACCTAGCTGCTACGACCAACAGAC
>NW_015173708.1:23261-23432 GCF_001447785.1 Gekko japonicus | reverse complement strand
CCGGGGAAGAAGGGGATGGCCAAACCGCGATTCTCCAAAGCTCTTCAGGCGGCCCAAGGTCCGGAAGGAACCGAGCCGCCTACTGCCGAGTCTGAAGAGGAGGTGGAGGGTGAACCGGCGGAAAACGACAACGGCCTGTTGTGAGAGGCGCAAAACGACACGGCCATTCCA
>NW_015173708.1:4555-22316 GCF_001447785.1 Gekko japonicus | reverse complement strand
GGCGGGGCTGCCAGATCCAGAGTGGGACATATCTAACAAGTCCCCAAGAGTCTTTTCTGTGCACCTAACTGACTGTCTCTGCTTCTCCAGGTCAGCCACCTTGGCTTCAAGGGAGTAAACACATTCCCTGAGAACCAGGAGCTCCCTGCACCAAGCACACACCTAAGACTTCTGTCCAGTGGGCAGGTAGTCATACATATGACACTCCGTGCAAAACACTGGATAGCCCCCAACCCCCTGCTGGCATTCTGGCTTCATAGTTCTTTTAAAATAAGTAAATATAACCCCCCTTTTAAAACCCTTTTGTATTTATGTGGTTTTTCTTGTCAAAGTCAACTTACCTTACGGGGAAGACAAAGAGACTAAGGCCTTCGCTTTCTGGCTCTTCTTGGGCTTATTACAGAGCCCCTTGTTTAAGAGTCCCTTGGCTAAGAGCCACAGGCAAAGAGCTCTTTAGCTCACCTTTCGGCTCGTGCCAGAGGCTCATGCCTCTGGCAAGGTTCTTTCTTAAATACTGAATTACAGTCAATCACAATCAAACAATGCCCCTTCCTCTCCCTCTCTCAAGCAGCCAGGACTCTCCAATAACTCTAATCGCTTTCACACACTCCCAAACACAGTCCTCCCACACAATATCCTCAGCTGAATCCCCTCAGCTGAAAGCAAGTAAGAAACACTCACCCCTCTAGCAGCTCTGTCTCCTGCTCCTGCTCAGAGTTCAGCTCCTCTCGGGCAGGGCTGTCCTGGTAAGCGCCGCTTCTTAGGGTGGCCTGAGGGGGGCCACTCACCTGCTCGCTCACAACTTGACCTAGCCCAGAAGTGGCTGAAGAAGAGGCTCTTCTTCAGAGTCGTAGTCAAAGTTGCAGGGCACAGACACGCGAGGCCAGGCCATGCAGGGCGATGCAAAGTAAGGGCAATGAGGTTGTGCTAAACTTGTAAGCAGACAGAAAAGCAGGTCAGGGGTTGGAGGCAGGGAGGGAAGAGGAAATGCCCGCTGCCCCCTGTGCACAAGAACCAGTTGCATATTTGAACACACTCCCTGTCATTGTGGGGGGTAATTAGTCATCAGGGCTAGGCTTACCAAACTCCAGGTGGGGGCTGGAGATCTCCTGGAATTACAACGGTTCCCCAGACTACATCAATCACTTATTTGTTTAAAACAAATGTGCCACTCTTCCTGGAGAAAAGAGCTACTTTGGAAGGTGGACTGAATGGCAGGATTCCCCACTAAGGTCCCTCCCCTCCTTTAAACCCCACCCACCTAGTCTCCATCCTCAGATCTCTAGGTTGCTGTCTCCCCCCCCCCGCCATGTGATAGCTCCTTCTACATGGAAGTCAAGGGTTCTAGCCTGCTAATGCTCCCTCTAAGCTGTGGAGTCTTGTGAGCAAAAATTCTACTTTGTGAGATACTGGCATGAAAGTTGTGAGCGAGCTCACACTGACTCAGCTTTTGGGGGGGGCGCCACAAGCTAGCCTCACCTAGTGCACAAAAAAACCTTGGGCCGGCCCTGACCCCAAATATGGATCTAAGACATAGAGATTGTATCACCTCCAGGGTACAGAAATCTTTACGTAACCAGAGCTGTGACCCATACATGCCTTGCCCTGGAAGACTTTGATCACATAAGGAATATGCAAATCCCCTTTCTTGGCAAAGAATCTCAGGGTGGCTGATATTGGTCTTTAGGAAGTCTCAATAGCATGGGCCACCTGAGCTTTCCAGGAACCAGTCAATTGAAAAACAAGAAGAAGAGGAGGAGGAGGAGATTGGATTTATACCCCACTCTTCACTTCCTGAAGGAGTCTCAGAACAGATTACAATCTCCTTTCCCCTCTACACAACAGACACCCGGTGAGGTAGGTGGGGCTGAGAGAGCTCTTTCGAGAACTGCTCATGAGAGAACAGCACTGAATGAACTTGTCAATAACCCAAGGTCACACCAGCAGATGCATGTGGAGGAATGGGTAATCCTGGTTCTCCCAGATTAGAGTCCATGCTCCTAACCATTACACCAAACTGGCTCTCTACCTCTAAGTATTTTAAAAACTTCACTTGCTTGATATCATGCTCATCCATCTGCCACCTATGTGTAACAGAGTTTGTGGTAAAGATAAAGATTGAAAATTTATTGTTAATTGTTCCTCCTTGCAATGTACTCCTTGCAATATTTGCACTTTTAAGACTCTGTCAGAGTGAGATAAAATAACTGTGTTGTCTGCATATAATATAAAGGGAAGTGACCTATTTGCTAATCTAGGAGACGGGAAATCTAGGCTAGTGAAGGTTTGAGCCACTGAATTAATAGAGAAATTAAATAACAAAGGAACCAAAATGCATCCCAGTTTCCCACCCTTTCTAACAGGGACCTTATGAGACAAATGGCCCCGTTGGGTTGTATCTTACTGTCAGGAAATTATTTTCATGCAGTATATAGATAAGCACAAGTAGTCTACAATATAATGAGAAGTCCCCTAATTTAGCCTATAATCTGTCCTGGGAAATGCTGTCAGGCACATTTATTGAAACCATGGTGAAATTGGATATGACTGCTAGAATTTTTGAAGCAAGAAACAAGTTTGCCAGAAGCGGTAGTTATGGAATAATTTGGCAGCAACTGTTTGATCAGAATAGTTTCCACACAGGATATTCAGCCTGGTTTTGTTGCTATCAGGAATCTGTTCCCAATAAAACAATATACTTGTAGACAGGGGTCGTTTCATAGAAAATGAGCTAGGGGAACTCATTAGCATAACTCATTAGCATATGCCACACCCCCTGCCATCACCGGAAGTGTGTCATAAGGCCACACCCCCTGCCATCGCCAGAAGTGTGTCATAAGGCCACACCCCCTGCCATCACCGGAAGTGTGTCATAAGGCCACACCCACCACTCAGTTAGTCTTAGTCTTAAAGGTTAGTCTTAAAGGTGCTATTTGTTAGTCTTAAAGGTGCTATTTGAACTCTTGGACTATTTTGCAGCAACAGACTAACACAGCTACCTCGGGGAAGCTCCTGGATGGGGCTGAGAGTACTTGCGGAGGCCACATGGAGTGGCCTCGGCCAGGCAGAGGGGGAGGACACCAACTTACCCTCCTGCTTCTTCCTCCTTCTGCAACAGAATGAGGCTGGAAGCAGGGGGTGGCCGGAAGAAGGGGGCGGGGCTTCGTCATGTGCCCTGCCCCCCGCACCTCACCCGGGGGAACTGCGATCCCCCGCGTTCCCCCTGAATCGACCTCTGCTTGTAGAGTTCTTGTTTATCTCAGCTTCAGTGTTAACATGTTAATTTGTTAGATGTTATGAGAGAGCTTTCTGATCATCTTCTTATTCTTTGCTTCAAAAGGCAATTTTCAGAGTCCTTCTGCCTTTACTTCGGTTTTCTGTCTCTAAAGTCATATACTACTCTAACATATTACTAACACTTTCACTAACAGGGATAAGATCTCCTCCTCTTGGGGGTTTAGTATAGTGTGGTTACCTTTTCTTTGTTCCTAGATGTAGTCTCTTTCCTCCATATTTTCTTTGTAGTTTGTAGTGTATTGCAAAAATGAAAATATCCCTCCGGGGATTAAAAAAAAAAAAAAGGAATCTGTTCCCCTCTCCCCCAGCTTCAATACAGCATCCTGGTGTATCTTCATGCATCTTCAAGATTTTCCCCTGTTTCCCTGTGATTTTTGCTCTCCTTCCTTTGCTATGACCTTTTAGAAAAGACTGCAACAAAACCTTGACCTAGCCCATGTTGTAATGGTTCTCTCCATCACAGTTCTTTGCAGCAG
Source organism: Gekko japonicus (assembly GCF_001447785.1). Lineage (NCBI taxonomy): Eukaryota > Metazoa > Chordata > Lepidosauria > Squamata > Gekkonidae > Gekko > Gekko japonicus. Next base: position 18,543 of record NW_015173708.1, on the reverse strand, counting down.
TTGCCACCCCCCATTCCTTGAGGACTTTTTCAGGGTTTTTTAAATTGAGAAATTGCTATAGCACTAGAATGCTGTAGCAATTAGTCCATTCTGAGGTGAGGGGTGGTCACTGTAGGAGGCTGGGACAGGAAAATTGGGGGGAAACCTACCATGTGGAAGCCACAAAATAAATTGGCAGCCATAGTGGCAACAAAAGAACCACAAAATCAATGTGTATTTATAGTTAAGATTTTTGGCTCCAATGTGCATCAGCTTGCACTTGGCCACATTGAACCCCATTTGCCATGTTGACGCCCACTCGCCCATTCTTGACAGATCCCTTTGGAGTGCCTCACAATCCTCCCTGGTTTTCACCACCCTGAACAACTTCGTATCATCCGCAAATTTAGCCACTTCACTGCTTACTCCCATCTCCAAATAATTAATGAACAAGTTAAAAAGCAGTGGAACAAGTACTGATCCCTGCGGTACCCCACTGCTTACCACCCTCCACTGAGAGAACTGCCCATTTATACTCACTCTCTGTTTTCTATTAATTAGCCAGTTTTTGATCCATAAAAGAACTTGTCCTTCTATCCCATTATTTTTGAGCTTACTTAGGAGCCTTTGATGAGGAACATTATCAAAAGCTTTCTGGAAGTCAAGGTAAACAATATCTATTGGATCCCCCTTGTCCACATGTTTGTTCATCCCCTCAAAGAACAGTAACAGGTTAGTGAGACAAGATCTTCCATTACAGAAACCATGCTGAGTCTGCCTCAATAGGTTTTGTTCATCTATGTGCCTACTAATTCTTTCCTTAATAATGGTTTCCACCAATTTACCCGGTATGGACGTCAGACTGACTGGCCTGTAATTTCCCGGATCTCCTCTGGAACCCTTTTTAAAGATGGGAGTGACATTTGCTACCTTCCAGTCCTCAGGAATGGAGGCTGATTTTAAGGAGAGATTACATATTTTTGTCAGGAGATCCACAAGTTCACAATTGAGTTCTTTCAGAACTCTCGGATGTATGCCATCTGGGCCTGGTGATTTATCAGTTTTTAAGTTGTCTATCAGTTTTAGGACCTCCTCTCTCGTCACCTCAATCTGACTCAGGTCTTCCAACACCCCTCCTGAAATCAGTGGTTCTGGAGTGGGCAAGCACTTCTCATCTTCCACAGTGAAGACGGAGGCAAAAAATGCATTTAGCTTCTCAGCCATTTCCCTATCATCCTTCAATACTCCTTTTACCCCTTGGTCGTCCAAGGGCCCCACTGCCTCCCTGGCTGGTTTCCTGTTTCTAATGTATTTGAAGAAAGTTTTATTGTTGGTTTTTACGTTTTTTGCTATATGCTCCTCATATTCCCTTTTTGCATGCCTGACCACAGACTTGCATTTTATTTGCCATAGCCTGTGTTCCGTTTTATCAGCCTCACTGTGACTAGCTTTCCACCGCTTAAAGGAATCCTTTTTACCTTTTACAGCTTCCATTACTTTGTTTGTTAACCATGTAGGCTTTTTCTTATACCTGTTTGTGCCTTTCCTAACCTGCGGAATATATATTTTTTGAGCTTCTAGGATCGTAGTTTTAAATAGATCCCAAGCTTCCCCAATTGTTTTGACCCTTTCTACTTTTCCTTTCAGTTTCCTCCCCACGTGTCCCCTCATATCAGAGAAATTACCCCTTTTAAAGTTAAAAATGGTTGTGTGAGTCTTTTTGGCCAATTCTCTATTTGTACAAATGATGAACTCAACAACATTATGATCACTGTTTCCAAGCGGTGCAATCACTTTTACATCTCTCACCAGGTCTTGAGTGTTACTTAGGACCAAATCAAGGATCGCCTCTCCCCTGGTAGGTTCCATGACCATCTGCTCCATAGCACAGTCATTTAGAGTGTCTAGAAACTCAATCTCTTTTTCCCGGCTAGAACACATATTGACCCAATCAATGTGTGGGTAGTTAAAATCACCTATTATTACACAGTGTTTTTGTCTAGTTGCTATCTTTAAGGCATTCATCATTTTATAATCCTCCTCTATCTTTTGATCTGGTGGGCGATAACAAACTCCCAGTGTTAAGTTTCCTTTTGGCCCCCCTATTTCAACCCATAGAACTTCCAGAAGCGAATCCAATTCACTTAGCCTCTCAATCTTTCTAGACTTTATACCCTCTCTGACATACAGAGCTACCCCACCTCCAACCCTTCCCCCCCTATCCTTCCGATATAATATATAACCGGGAATCACTGTGTCCCACTGATTTTCCTCATCCCACCAAGTTTCAGAAATACCCACAATGTCTATTTTTCCCTCCGACACCAAGCACTCCAACTCCCCGATTTTACCTCGGACACTTCTAGCATTTGTATAGAAACAGCTGTAATTTCCCTTACAAGTTAAGCCTGCATCCTTCCTCTTGCTATCTCGAGTCGTTGTCCGGCAGTCCATGTCACCAGCCATGGCCTCTGTGGACAATTTCAATCCACCTCCCTGTAGAAAAGCAACCGGTACCCCCTCACCTCTCTCAGATGAGCCAACCCGAACCAGAGACTTTTCATCTCCTGTCGGCTTTCCCCCAATATTCAGTTTAAAAGCTGCTCTGCCACCTTTTTGATTTTAAGTGCCAGCAGCCTGGTTCCTTCTCGGGACAAGTGGAGACCGTCTCGCCTGTACAGCTCCCTCTTGTTCCAAAAAGTATCCCAGTGCCTAACAAACCTGAACCCTTCCCCCCTACACCATCGTCTCATCCACGCATTGAGACTCCTGATCTCTGCCTGTCTCTCCGGCCCTGCGCGTGGAACAGGTAACACTTCTGAGAAGGCTACCTTGGAGGTCCTGGACCTAAGTTTCCTGCCCAGCAGCCTAAATTTCTCCTCCAGGACCTCACGACTGCATTTCCCCACATCGTTGGTGCCGACATGCACCACGACCACTGGCTCCTCCCCAGCACTATCTACCAGCCTATCTAAAACACGCGTAATGTCCGCTACCTTCGCACCAGGCAGGCAAGTCACCATACGGTCAGTACGCGGGTTCGCCACCCAGCTGTCTACCTGCCTAAGGATCGAATCACCCACTACCAAGAGCCCCCCTCCCACCCTGCTCAGGGATGGTTCCTTGGTGCAAAAGGAGAGCCGCTCACCAGCTGGGGAAGAGGTCCCTTCTGAGGGCACATTCCCCTTATCCTCAGCATGGTGCCCTGTTTCCCCTAGACCCTCATGCTCCCTGACAGCAGCGGGGCTGCCAGATCCAGAGTGGGACGAAGCTAACAAGTCCCCGAGAGTCTTTTCTGTGTGCCTAGCTGACTGTCTCTGCTTCTCCAGGTCAGCCACCTTGGCCTCAAGGGAGCACACACGTTCCCTGAGAACCAGGAGCTCCTTGCACCGAGGACACACCCAAGACTTCTGCCCAGTGGGCAGATAGTCATACATGTGACACTCCGTGCAAAACACTGGATAGCCCCCAACCCCCTGCTGGCATTCTGGCTTCATAATTCTTTTAAAATAAATAAATATAATCCCCCTTTTAAACCCTTGGTATTTATGTGGGTTTTGTTATCAAGTCAAATTATTTTACGGGAAAGACAAAGAGCCTAGGGCCTTGTCTTTCTGGCTCTTTTTGGGCTTCTTACAGCGCCCCTAGTCTAAGAGTCCCTAGGCTAAGAGCCACAGGCAAAGAGCCCTTTAGCTCACCCTTCGGCTCGTGCCAGAGGCTCGTGCCTCTGCCAAGGTGCTTCCTTAAATAGAGGCCTCCCCCAGCAGAGGTCAGGCAGCAGCTATTCAAATTCAAATTCACCCAGGCACTCAATCACAGGCAAAACAATGCCCCTTCCACTTCCTCTCAATTACAGGCAATCCCAGTCAAACAATGCCCGTTCCTCTCCCACACTCAATCAGCCAGGACTCTGCAAGAACTCTAAGTGCTTCCACACACTGCTAAACACAGTTTTCCCACAAAATATCCTTAGCTGAATTCTCTCAGCTGAAAGCAAGTAAAAGAAACCCACTCACCTCTCTCACAGCTCTCTCTCCTGCTCCTGCTCAGAGCTCAGCTGGTCTCCTCTGCCTCTGGCAAGGTGCTTCCTTAAATAGAGGCCTCCCCCAGCAGAGGTCAGGCAGCAGCTATTCAAATTCAAATTCACCCAGGCACTCAATCACAGGCAAAACAATGCCCCTTCCACTTCCTCTCAATTACAGGCAATCCCAGTCAAACAATGCCCGTTCCTCTCCCACACTCAATCAGCCAGGACTCTGCAAGAACTCTAAGTGCTTCCACACACTGCTAAACACAGTTTTCCCACAAAATATCCTTAGCTGAATTCTCTCAGCTGAAAGCAAGTAAAAGAAACCCACTCACCTCTCTCACAGCTCTCTCTCCTGCTCCTGCTCAGAGCTCAGCTGGTCTCCTCTGCCTCTGGCAAGGTGCTTCCTTAAATAGAGGCCTCCCCCAGCAGAGGTCAGGCAGCAGCTATTCAAATTCAAATTCACCCAGGCACTCAATCACAGGCAAAACAATGCCCCTTCCACTTCCTCTCAATTACAGGCAATCCCAGTCAAACAATGCCCGTTCCTCTCCCACACTCAATCAGCCAGGACTCTGCAAGAACTCTAAGTGCTTCCACACACTGCTAAACACAGTTTTCCCACAAAATATCCTTAGCTGAATTCTCTCAGCTGAAAGCAAGTAAAAGAAACCCACTCACCTCTCTCACAGCTCTCTCTCCTGCTCCTGCTCAGAGCTCAGCTGGTCTCCTCTGCCTCTGGCAAGGTGCTTCCTTAAATAGAGGCCTCCCCCAGCAGAGGTCAGGCAGCAGCTATTCAAATTCAAATTCACCCAGGCACTCAATCACAGGCAAAACAATGCCCCTTCCACTTCCTCTCAATTACAGGCAATCCCAGTCAAACAATGCCCGTTCCTCTCCCACACTCAATCAGCCAGGACTCTGCAAGAACTCTAAGTGCTTCCACACACTGCTAAAGAATCCAATTCTCTTAGCCTCTCAATCTTTGTAGACTTTATACCCTCTCTGACATACAGAGCCACCCCACCTCCAACCCTTCCCCCCCTATCTTTCCGATATAATATATAACCGGGAATCACCATGTCCCACTGATTTTCCTCATCCCACCAAGTTTCTGAAATACCCACAATGTCTATTTTTCCCTCCAACACCAAGCACTCCAACTCCCCGATTTTACCTTGGACACTTCTAGCATTAGTATAGAAACAGCTGTAATTTCCCTTACAAGTTAAGCCTACAACCTTCCTCTTGCTATCTCGAGACCTTGTCAGGCAGTCCATGTCACTAGCCATGGCCTCTGTGGACAATTTCAATCTACCTCCCTGTAGAAAAGCAACAGGTACCCCCTCATCTCTCTGAGATGAGCCAACCCGAACCAGAGACTTTTCATCTCCTGTCGGCTTTCCCCCAATAATCAGTTTAAAAACTGCTCTGCCACCTTTTTGATTTTAAGCGCCAGCAGCCTGGTTCCTTCTCGGGACAAGTGGAGACAGTCTCGCCTGTACAGCTCCCTCTTTGTTCCAAAAAGCATCCCAGTGCCTAACAAACTTGAACCCTTCCCCCCTACAGCATCGTCTCATCCACGCATTGAGACTCCTGATCTGTGCCTGTCTCTCTAGCCCTGCGCGTGGAACAGGTAGCACTTCTGAGAAGGCTATCTTGGAGGTCCTGTATTGTATGCAAGGGGAAGGTGGAAGCAGGAGGCAAGCCCCTATTTGGGATATCTGAAATTAGCCAGTGTTTTAATGTACAAGGTGAACGCTTCCAGAATCGAACCATGACAGATAATATGGAGCACATTCACCAAATGTGGCTGCACAGCTGCTGTGTTCATGAAGTAGATCTACCGTTTATATAAAATACAACAGAACAAGCAAATTGATTTTGGCTATGGTGTGGCTGTGTGTGAATGAGTTGCCTCCTCTATCTATAGAGTGTTATTGCTAGTGCTGGCTCTAGAGAATGGGAAATGCCAAGTGGCCAAAGATAAACTCCCCCTTCCTTTTGCATGTCAGAATAAAAATTCAAGCATACAAAACTGGACAATCTGAAGAACTCAAATGAGCTGCTGGAAACTGGTTTTCCTTCAGTTCATGAGCCATTTTCAAATCTAATTCTCTACTGATAAAATCAAATTGGGTTCCTGAACAGAGTGAAGAGCTATGAAAAAAATATATTGAAAATTGTCATTTGCTATAAAGTGCTATAGAAAGGGAAGGCAAAACTGAGGGAATAAATCAGAAGACTCTTGGCTTGAGCTATAATTTTCTTTTAACCGTCTACCCCTATCGATTCTCTTCCAAGAGGAACACAAGCTGGACCACCTTTATCCATATCTTGTTTTTAATGGAAGTCTTCTTTCTTGAGCAGGCATTTGTATCCCTGTTATTCTGAAAGTGTTAATCAACTGTCCAAAGCTGTGAGACCTCAGATTCTTTGAATGTGAATGCCCACTAAATGAGGCCTATCCTTCAGTACCCTAAAGCATGGCGGCTAGTCTAGAAAACCTCTTCCTTCTTGGTTATTACTAGACATTACGAGCACTACAAAAGGTTAGAGAAGTGGTCCATAGTAGATGGCATATGGACCTGTTTGGGGGAAACTGCCTTCTACAAGTCAGATCACTGGTCCATTTAACTCAGTTTTGTCTTAGGTGGAGTCTTAAGAGGAAAAGGGTATCTCCCAATGCTTACCTGAGATGGTTTTACTGGAGAGGCCAGGAGCTGTGCATGGGATCTTCTGCATGAGGAACATAAACTCCTTCACTGTGTTATGGCCCTTTTCTAAGCTAAGAGCCTTTTATTTATTTGTTTGCTATAAAGTCCACCTTTCTCACTGAGACTGAAAGCATAGTGCGCAGTGTAAGTCGACAGAATCAATATGAGATCTCTCATAAGAATGCACTGGGACTACGGAAATGTGAACAAGCATTGCATTTTAGACATGATACAGAGTGCAGATACAACACAAAAAATTATATTGCATTAATACAAAATAATGCAGTGAAAGCAGAATAATATGTGCAGTAAACAGACAATACATCTTGTACACTGTGGTAAAGTCCTCAGTCCCTATCACTTTATAAAATGCATACCATTCTGTTAAAGTATAGCCTTATTACCTTTATCAAAAAGCCCTCCTGAACAACTCTGTTTTACATAATTTGGAAACCGACAGAAGCCTGGGAGCCCTCCTCAGGTAGGTGACTGCTTTCCCACATACTGAATAATTCACTTCCAATCCACTTTCAATGCATTTTAGTGGTTGCCTGGAAATGGGTTTTGCCATCTCACTCAGTAAAATTCAGTTGCAAAGGGGATTGAAAGTGGATTGAAAGTTCATGCAGAGGAGAGCTACTGTCCCTTCTGTAGTCATGCAGTAGAGGAGATTGCAACAGGTGCTGATTCTTTCACATATGGCAAGCAGCAACTGCCCAAATTGCTCCATCTCCACAATGATCAAGGACATAGAGATCTCATTCTCCATTGAATGTGGCACCCTTGTAGTCCCTTATCATCGATCTACTTGTCAGAGCTTCACCAGGCTGGCTCCACTGAGGTGCAAAGGAGATGTCTTCATGAAGCAGACATTAATTTTTCCCCCCAGACAACAGTGGTGATGAAACTGTTGCCTAGCTATCTGAAACTGGCAGCATAATGAATAAAGCATTCGTGGCAGGAGGAAACTGCACTAGTAACAGATGGAAAGTTGTGGCATGCAAAGGTGGTGTCAGGAATTAACTCTTGTAATATGTCCATGATGTTCCATAACATCCTACTGGAATCTATCCAAATTAGGAGGCAAGTTATGACATTTCCCCCCCAACTTGATTGGTTACATATGATCTAGATGTGATACTTAATACATGACTGCCATAGGGAGTCAGATTGTAGCTGTAAATTCCCTATGGGACATCTGATCCAAAAGGCTGCTGATTTTCAGTTAGGATTGGAACCATACTGTGGGGGGGAGGGACTTCAGTCTCTCTCCCATTCTGTTTTCCTGACTGGAAACACCCCTAGGGATTGGGGGGGCTGCATGGGGGACAAATAACACCCTTGTGGCCATTTCAGTTTCAGAAAATGGTGCAGGGATAAGGCTGAAGACTCTCCTTCCCCTGCACCACAGTCACAATCTGCATGAGGTCCCTGCGGTGCTTTGGAACAGAACTCCCATAGGGAATGTGAGCTGCAGTCTCTCTCAGCACAAGTCCCTGTGGTGGTTGTATGTTAAATGTCATGTCTAGTTCAGGCCTTAGCTGCTGTCTCTGAAGTCCTGGGAGTAGTGTCCTATTTAGGCTATAATGATAGGTGGTGGCTGGCATACAGTCGTGGTTATCGAACTGATTCTCTGAAGATACTTTGGTAATCATGAACATCTTTGGTTCCCTTTTCCCTTTTGCCAAAGTGGCAGAGAAGATTCCTGGAATACTCTAGTAGCTATGTGATGCAGATATCTTCATGAACTATTCTCAATGGATCTAGCTTTTATTTTCTCCACACTCTGGTCATACTGTCATGTCACGACTAGTCTAGTCACGCAGAAAGGGTAAAAGTAGGTCTCAGCACTCATTATATTTTAGTCAGGAGAAGATAATGACCCTTAGTAAATTATTCAGGTTTCCTGCCTTTCCCATGGTATTAGCACAGCAATAGGGATGGCACATCAGAATCAACTTAGTTCAATGGAGAAACCCCTCAAAACTGCTTCTCCCACTTCAGCAAATGGAAATGTATAACTTAATACCTTGAAAGGAACCTAGAGCACATCAGTGATATTTCTTAAATGTTCTTTCTTGCCCGAGTAAGGAGAGAAGTATGGTTCCAGTGCTGTCATCTCTTTATACAAATGGATCCCAGTGGAAGACTGTGGAGTGGTCCATGATTGGCCTGTGGTTAGATGACGGGCTTAGTGAGTTTTGTCCAAACTTCTAATTTTATCCATTTTTGTGTGTGTGACAGAGAGTTTTGTCCGAACATCAACCCTCAACCCACTGCACCATGCTCTCACCCCGTGGTTGACTGTTCCGATTATTGCTGCGTGGTAATCACAGAGCGGGTGGCTGGGCAGCATCCTTTTAAAATTTGTTTTTCACGTACACACAGAAGTGTGTATTTGAAGCACCGCTCCTTTTTGACAGCTCAGCAATCCCTCTGCCAAGTTGGGGATGGAGGGCAGGGAGCTGTTCCTGTTGGCAGCAGAGGACAGGACTCACAATAATGGGTTTAGATTAAAGGCAGGAAGGTACTGGCTGGATATTAGGAAAAACGATTTTACGGCAAGAGTTGTGCAACAGTGGAATCAGCTGCCTAGGGAGGTGGTGTTTCCCCTCACTGGCAGTCTTTAAGCAGCAGCCGGACAAATACTTGTCAGGGATACTGTAGGCTGATCCTGCATTGAGCAGGGGGTTGGACTAGATGGCCTACATGGCCCCTTCCAACTCTGTGATTCTATGATTCTACTGTGATCTCATTGGTTCCTATACAACTGTAATTCTCCACTGGAAATCATTCCCTTTCGTGCCTGATCTTATTCCCTTTCCCACTCATCTTTGAATCTTGTCTGTCATATTGGTCAACATCAAAAAAATAGATCCTCAGAGAATTCTTTTGGACTTCTCATTTTTAGCCTGCAACTATGTTTGATGCTCTTGCAGCATCAGCACTAGAGAGTAACACTTGTTCAAGCAGGGAGGGCAATTCTCCAGTAAAATTACCTGGCTCACTGGAGAGTGTTTCCCAAAAAATGTTTTGGTAGACATTCCAGCTGGCACATGAGGCATCAAACTGATACATGGTGCTTGGTTCTGATTCAAATTAATGTGCCACCATTTTCCAAAGAGTAGCCTTTCCTCTCTCCCACTCATCACCCCGTAATAGCATAGAAACAGCCTTCCTGGACATCAGTTGAAAGGAACTTTGCAAAGGTTCTTTGTATTTGTTGAAAACCAATCCACAGAAAACCTGCAGCCTCTGAATTTCCATCTTGGTCAATAGTTGAGGTGTCAGGGTCCAAAGAGGCCATGGTGGGGATGGGGGGATAGGGGGGATAGGGTTGACTAATTTAGGTGGGAAAATCTAGAGCTGGGGATAGAGCACACACTCATAATGGGATCTATATATCCACACCTCCCAGATATGGCGCTTGTGCTCCACACTGCCTCTTCATCTTCATTAACAGCCTCCAGCTCCATCGAGGATAGCTCCTCGGAACCCCCAGTGTGTGCGGGGGGGGTGAGGGGGGGTGAGGCCTTTCACTGAGGAGTCGGCCATTTTGTGGGGAAAATAAGGCAGCCATTTTAAGGGGTGGTCAGTTTGTGGGGCTTGGGCCTTCTGCATCTTTCCTTCTGCCTTAGTTCAGTAAATAATTAATACAGTTGGAACAGTGGCCCTCAAAAAAGGTCAAGGCAAGCCTAAGGGTAAACAGCCAGCACCTAAGAAGCCCCCGGCTAGACCAGCATCACGGATTTCTGATGAGGAGGATGGTGATCCAATCAATGCAGCTATATTAGCCAGGTTGGAGGCCCTTGAAAAGCAGAAAGCCAGGCCACAGCGGGAGGCTCTTGCCCCGTCTCAGGCTAAAAAGGCAAAAAAGTCTGATGTTTCCTCTTTTCAAGCACAGGTGTTAGCACGGTTGGCACTCCTTGAAGACGTTGAATCGTCCACTGCAGGGACAGCTGACATGGATACCCTGCCTGATCAGGAAGGAGAAGGGAACAAGCAGTTGGAGCTGTACAAGGGTCCGGTGCATCCACCACGAGAGGAGGGTAAGACTTCTGATGCTAGTCAGAGGGACACATTGTGGCCATGGGGTCCGGGAAATCACGACACTTAAGGGGCATCTTCTTCAGGCAAGGCCTATACACCGAGGGTCAGGGCCTCTCCATCTACAGGTGCCGGGCACTTTGTGCCGCCTGCCGGGGATGGGGGAGCCTCACAATATTCCAGACAGGGTGGATGGTACCCACCTAATCCAGGTGGATATTCTTATGATCAAGTACCTGCCAAAGCTTTGCCTGAGGGCGATATAGCCTTGCCTTTGGGGGATCACCTTTCCATGGCTACTAGGGAAAAATTCTTAAAGGTAGCTATGTATATGTGTTCTCTTTATTGTTTCGGTAACTCGACAAAAAAGACAAGGAGGACCTAGATGATCGGGACAAAGAACGCAGTAAGAGGCGTAGGGTTGATAGGACCTGGGCCAATTGGCTACCGGGTTTCCTTATATATTCAGGGGTGATCATGCACCATCAGCCTTGGAGGGCATCTGCACTTTTGCAATACATGGACATTATTTATAAGGCCTTTATGGGTTTTACGGGGCATGCCTGGATGGAGTATGAGGAAGGTTTCCACACGAGGGCAGCAATGAATCCTGCCTTACGCTGGGACCTGATTCATCCCCATCTGTGGCTGCAAGTTGTGTCCACACCTAAATCAACTGCTGCTGAACACTCGGACAGCGGTCATGTGGTGCACCGTTTGCAAAGTCAGTACCCTGCCTGAGCACAGGTTGGGACCGCGACACAGAGTTTACCTCTCAAGGGTCTTGTAGTAGGAAGTCCTGTTCCTTTTGGCATGAGTGCCCCTTGTGCGCGGGGCCCCATCCACTTTCCGGTTGCCCCAAACCGAAAGGGTGTTTTGGAACAAGGGGAGGTAAGCGTCCTGGTGGGGGCGGAGGTCAGGGTACCTCTACTGACAAAGGGGCCCAGCCCAATTAAAGTGAGGGTGTTAGAAGATTTTTTGAGTGATTACCCGAACAAACAGGACAGGATGTATTTATTGGAAGGATTTTCATTTGGGTTTAGGATCCCTTTTCAAGGCGAACGGACCCCCTTTTGGGCTTCTAATTTAAAGTCAGTCAAAGGGATGGAAAGTATAGTCCGAAATAAAATTGGTAAGGAATGTAAGGAAGGGAGAGTGCTGGGGCCTTTTCTCCCCCCCCCCAGTGCCTAATTTACAGATGTCTCCTTTGGGCGTTGTACCAAAGAAGGCCCCTGGGGAGTATCGCCTCATTCATCATTTATCGTACCCTCGGGGCGGTTCTGTGAATGACGTGATACCCGATGAGCTCTGTTCACTAAAATATACGTCCTTTGACCAGGCCATGAAGGTAGTGCGAGCTTGTGGCCGGGGCGCACTATTAGCGAAGTGTGTCATTAAGTCGGCTTTCAGGCTTCTGCCAGTTCACCCTGCAGATTTTGATTTATTAGGCTTTGCTTTTGAGGGATACTACTATATGGACAGGGCCCTTCCCATGGGCTGTTCGGTGTCCTGTGTGGCATTCGAGAGGTTTAGTTCTTTTTTGGAATGGGCCTTGCGTTTTCAAACCGGTTTGAGCTCTACAGCTCACTATCTGGATGATTTTTTGTTTGTGGGACATGAAGGGATGTGGCAGTGTGAATTTTTACTGTCCAGTTTCACAGAAATGGCAGCAGAGCTAGGAGTTCCCCTTGCAGATGAAAAAACTGAAGGTCCGACACCCATTTTGACCTATTTTGGTATTGAGATAGACATGGTTCAACAGTGCTCCAGGCTCCCTTTAGGGAAGTTGCAAGGCCTTCAGGTCCTAGTTGACAAATTTCTGGTACGTAAAAAGAGCTGCAGCAACTGGTGGGCCATCTCAACTTTGCATGCAAAGTGGTGGCTCCTGGTAGGGCGTTCGTCCGACGTCTCTGCAACGCCATGCGGGGTCTTTGCCTCCCACATCACAGGACCAGGGTGACTAATGGTATGAGACAGGATCTCTTGCTTTGGAAGGAGTTTTTTTTTTTTTTTTTAGAAATTTATTTTCCAGATTTTCACCTTTACATTATGCACATAGGATATAATAGATAAAAATACATTTATACAACTCCAAAAAGTCTTTCCATTTTCAAAATAAATTTGCTAGCTTTTTAAATTTTTCTTTTATGTTTTAGCCAGTCGTATATAACCTTCCATCTTTTCCAGAATACATTCTCTGGTTTGTTATTCAATTCCAGACTCAATTTGTCCATTTCCGCAATGTCCAGTATTTTATGTTTAAGTTCTTTTATAGATGGTATATCTTTTGATTTCCACCGCCTTGCTATCAAGATCCTTGCTGCCGTCAATATGTATATAATTATAGATTTGTGATTTTTAATGCTATCCGGGATCATATTTAGTAGGTATATTTCGGGTTTTAAAGGGATATTAATTTTAAGTACTTCTCTTAGGGTTTTGTGGATTTTTTTCCAGTAAGGTTGAATTTTATCGCATCTCCACCAAATATGAAGATATGTACCTAGATTTTTTCCACATCTCCAACATAAATTAGAGGTTTGGGGAAAGCATTTGGCGATTTTATCGGGGGTCCAATGCCACCTGTAAAACATTTTGTAGATATTTTCTTTATAAGGAATTGCGTTCATATATTTTATAGATCTCCACGTTTTAGTCCATTGGTCTGCTTTTAGGGTAATCCCTAGCTCTTTATTCCAAGTTGACATTGACTTTTTAGTATCCTCTTTATCTAGTTCTTCCTCCAGTAATTTTGAGTATAGTCTCTGAATTAGCTTATCACCAGAGGTGAGCCAAATTTTGTCTATTTCGTTTTGGTTAGCGTAGAAACCTATTTTTTTATCAGTCATATATCTTGAATTAATTATACTTCGGTCCCACCAAGTTAAGTTGATATTTTGTTCCTTTAAAGAAGCCTCCTTTTTAAGTTCCATTTTTTCATTTAAGAGGGTACCATATGTTAATTTAGTTTCTGCTGTTATTACTGAGGGTTTAATAAAAGCTTCTAGTGGGGAGACCCATAAGGGAACTTTTCTATAGAACTTAAGCTTTATAATGTTCCAGACTTTCATTAAGGCAGTTCTTATAATATTTGTATGGAAACAAGAGTGGATTTTATCTTTTCCATACCACATATATGCGTGCCAACCCATTGGCAAGTCTACTCCCTCTAATGCTAAAGTTCTTTCATCTTTTAATTCAACCCATTCTTTAATCCA
>NW_015173708.1:1080-1184 GCF_001447785.1 Gekko japonicus | reverse complement strand
CTCTCTGCATTTGCCTTCCATTCTTGCAGATCTTCGGCTAATTCTATATGTTTTTCTTCAATTATTTGTATTTTCTTTGTGTTCTTTTCCGTTTCTTGTTTGTA
>NW_015173708.1:0-1055 GCF_001447785.1 Gekko japonicus | reverse complement strand
ATTTCTCCATTTGCTTTTTAAGATCTTCAGTGTCCGCATAAATTGCGTCCAGCTTCGTGTGTATTGGCTCCATTTCGGCTTTCAAGACTATTGGAATTATTGACTGCACAGTTTCTTTTACTACCTGAGCTACTGTTTCTTTAATTTTTTCCTGTACAGATTGCCCCACAACTTCTTGAACCCAGGACTTTTAGCTCATCTGAGGATAAGGTGACCGGTGGGTTGGCTGCTTGTTGTAGTTTGATTTGCGTTTTGGGTGAAGGAATGAATGATTTTCTTACTGAGGATCCTGTTGCCATTTTAGTTTTCTCAAAGATTTTTTGCTTGTGGTTAAATATTTTAGTTTGTAATTTTATGCGTGATTTCAGATGCAACTTTTGAAATTTGTTCATACACTTGTCTTTGGGTTTCTTTTAATTATTATTGGTTGGCTTTAGTTCTTTATTTTATGTCTTTATTTTGTATCTTCCTGATGGTTTCAAGTATATTTTTCTTTAATTAGTTTTTATTCCCCCTTTTTTATTTATTATATCACTCCTTATGTGGTTATAAGGTTTTATAGTTCCCTAGGATCTTCTCCAGAACTTGAATAGATTTATTCTAATAAGAGCAAGTAATGTTTGATAATTAATTATTTTAATTTGAGTTTGATTTAACTATTTATTGTTATAGTCTGCTGCTGTGTGGGGTTTATTAGTTTACTTCTGCTATATGAAGGTTATTAGTTCTCCAAGGGTTTTCCCCTAATTACTAATACCTTTTAAATGTAGGGTGACAGGTGGAATCTAATTCTATACCATCTATCACTCTCTGTCACTTTAAGTGCTTAAGAGATTGCTTGTACCCCCCCTCCTTTTCCCACTAGTTTCTTTTCTCTGTGCCGTTACTGCCTCTTTTCTTTACTCTTTATTCACCCTCTGGTTTAAGTACAGTACTTGAAATGTCTATCTCCTCCATCTTGATTCCAAAGCGGCTTTTCCTATGTTTCAATGTCACTTCCGCGTTTCTCTCGGCTTTCTACTTCTTGCTCTGCCTTGCGTCGCTCTGCGTTGCTC
>NW_015173707.1:600026-602979 GCF_001447785.1 Gekko japonicus | reverse complement strand
GATAAACAGGAACCAACTATTCATGTATTTCACACCACATTCTTTTTCAAAACATTGTTATTGTTGTACCACATATGTTTGATGTCATCTGTATGAGAGCCACATGTCCAGCATACAAATTTATATAGGCATTAGTATATCCTTATTATCCAGGAAGGGAGGCAGCTGTTTTATCAAATATAAGTGATAAAGGGCACTTTTTGCACTAGGGTTGCCAGACTCCAGGTGGGGCTCAGAGATCTCGCAGAATTTCAACTTATATACAGACTACAGCGATCCACTTCCCCAGAGAAAATGGCTGCTTTGTAGGGTGGACTCCCTGGAATTATATCTGTTTTATCAAATATAAGTGATAAAGGGCACTTTTTGCACTAGGGTTGCCAGACTCCAGGTGGGGCTCAGAGATCTCGCAGAATTTCAACTTATATACAGACTACAGCGATCCACTTCCCCAGAGAAAATGGCTGCTTTGTAGGGTGGACTCCATGGAATTATATCTCATAGAGGTCCCTCACCAAATACCACTGTGCCCAGGTTGCACTACGAAATCTCCAGGAATTTCACAACTGGGAGTTGGCAACCCTATTTGCATAGTCAATTAAAGCTCATTTTGTGTTGTCTTTTTAATATAATGCTGTGCTTACTGGAATGCACTATTAATTAAAAGTAGCACAATATCAAAAGGAATCTATTTTGCAATCTTGTTGGTACTTTCCTTGGAAATAATATATCTACAAGATTTCTACAGTTTTAATGAGCTGCTCTGTCTGCCTTCACTCTAAGTAAGCTTGGGAAGTATCTTTCAAAAGCCACTCTTCAGTGATTTTTTTTGGGGGGGAGGTTTGAATAGTTTTGCAAAGACTTAACTTTAAACGCATTCTGTGGCAATGCCTTCAAGTTTAAAATACACTTTCTATCCAAGGAAAGTTCATTCCTGTTTATCTTTCATAAGGTGGGTGGAGCAAAGCAGGAAATGAATCATGAAACAAACCGTGAATGGAAAGACCAGCTTACATTAACTGAATTAGATCCTTACTTCATTTGAACAGTAAACATGCTTTAATTTGTCAAAGCAGACTAAGAACGGTTGAACTAGAAATAACCATACTATAAAACCTGTTTTAAAAGTAACCATCTTTTCAACTGAGTTCACATCTGATATTCCCTAAACAGTAGATACAGGTATTTTAAACTGCTCACAGTTCCATTGTATTTATTCTATTCTCTTCATACAAACCACTGGGCTTTGGTTCACCTAGCATTTCTGCCAACATGAAACTCTAGTCTGAGTGATATCTGTAGTCAAATGGTAAATGCCTCAAGCCATCCTGCAAACTGCTTCAAGACCGGTAAACTGGAAAACAGTAGATGAGACTGTACCTTCTTATTTTCTATGTCAGCTCTGACATCTACTGGTAGAGTAACTAGTTACAGCTACTATACTAGAAATATATACTTTTCTCAAGACAGGAAATGGAAAAGTAAACAAAATAAAAATAAACCTTGATGTCCAGTTACTCGAAGAACAAAATGTTTCAGACATCCATTCATTTAGTTTTCCAGAAACATACCATGTGAGAACTAAAATAATGATAACAGTCTTTTAAAGGGCAATTGCATTTTCTTTTATGAAAACCTCCTGTATTATAACTGTATATCCAGTATGTGGATATAAAGTTATATATCCGAATATTGAAGCAGACAATACCACTTGCTACTTTTTTCATGTTTGGAATTTTGGAATCTGAGAACACCCGCCGCCCAGGTTTGCTGAAAAAATTCCCCTTATCTGTACATGGCCTTATTATGTGGATTTTTGATCTACATTCTAGGCCATATTCAGAATTAGATATATTAATATAGGTCCAAGCACATGTGAACACTATTTATTTAGAATAAGAAGAAGAGATTCTATTTATACCCCATCCTTCACTACCCTAGTCTCAGAGCAGTTTACAATCTCCTTTCCCTTCCCCTCCCCACAACAGACACCCTGTGAGGTAGGTGGGGCTGAAAGAGCTCTCTCGAGAACTGTTCTTTCCAGAACAGTTCTGACAGAACTGTGACTGACCCAGGGTCATGCCAGCAGCTGCATGTGGAGGAGTGGGGAATAAACCCGCTTCTCCCAGATTAGAGTCCACACTCCTAACCACTGCACCAAACTGACTCTCATTTACAAATGAATGCTCCCCCCACTGTTATTTTGCTATGTACAGAGATTATCCATACTAGGGAAAAGGCAAGTCTTCCTTTGAATTTATACAGAAGGAATTTATTCAAAATATTAGGAGGTGTCGTGTTTGGTGTAGTGGTTAGGAGCATGGACTCTAATCTGGGAAAACTGGGTTTGATTCCCTACTTCTCCACATGCAGCTGCTGGTATGATCTTGAATCAGTCATAAGTTCTCTCAGAGCTATTCTCTCAAGAGCAGTTCTCTCTGAGCTCTCTCAGCCCCACCTACATCACAGGGTGTCTGTTGAGGGGAGGGGGAGGGGAAGGGATTGTAAGCCGCTCTGATACTCCTTTAGGTAGTGAAGGATGGTGGGTAGTGAAGGGTGGGATATAAATCCAATGTCCTCTTCCTCTTCTTCTTTGAACTAAAGGGCTGTTGAGCAATTGTACACCAATGCTCAGTTGCAGATTTGATATTTTTAGTGATATGCAGCTCAAGGGACTAAAAACAGTTTAACCATTGCAATTCTTGTACTAATTGAATCTTTCCTCCTCCCCCATTCTCTCATTTTGGCTTGTATTCCACTCCAAATTCTTTTGTAATTATACTCAACAAGAAAGAAGACCCGCGAAACTCGCGGGGGGGGGGAGTTTCAAACTGAGCTGACGGAGGAGGAACCAGCAGGAGCAGGTAAGCTCTCCCGCCCCCCATCCTGCCGGTTCCTCCGTGTCCTCCACCACCACCCCCGCTCCTTCCCCCCCCAAGCGAGGGCCAGTGGC
>NW_015173707.1:598554-599510 GCF_001447785.1 Gekko japonicus | reverse complement strand
CTGCCCCCCAGGTGGCCCCGGAGCGCGGATTTAGATATCCACACGCACGGGGCCAGTTCAGTATTAGTATATAGATTGTATTTTCGGTTTAACATTAAAACACATCATTGAGGATTTTGAAAAATTCACTTTTAACCCTGACACCTCTTCAAATTCCTGTAATACCTTTTTTAACGGTGCCGTTGCAGACTCCAAATCCTTAATTGTCACCATCATATCTTCTGCATACAATGTTAAAAGATTCCCATCTACTTTCCCTTTTCCTGGAACTTCAAAACCTATTATTCCTTCATTCTTTTTTAATTTAAGCACCAACGGTTCCTTCTTCCTCACTTTCTGCGTTGTCTCAGCCATTTCCTTTACTTTCTCAGCATCCTGCTTCATTACTTGGATCAAGTCCGTTATTTGCGTTTGTTGAGCAGTGATGCTTGCTGTTACAACTGACAGCTGCTTTTGTTGCGCAGTAATATTCGCTGTTACCACGGACATCTGCTCTTTAAAGGCATTTAGCTTTTCCAGTAGAGGGCGCATGACCTCAGCCATCGCCTTCGTCGTCTCACTGGTCATTTCCGGTCTCGGGGAATCTGGTTTCGTTTTAAAAAAATTCTCTTTGTCTCTGTCCCTCTTCCCCACCATCTTTTTCCTGTTTGTTTACTTTCGCGAAAATTTTTTAAAGTCTCTGAATATGCATTTGACTGTATAGCTCGATGGGTGAGTACTTCTGGGGAATCGCGGTGGCGCAGGCCGTAGAACGCCTGCTTTAAACATCTGTGAGCAGCCATTGCGGCTGTTCGAATACCACCGTGGCCGGAGTGAGCTCCCGGCCTTCGTCCCAGCTCCCGCCAACCCAGCGGGCCGAAAGCTAATTAACACCTGTTGCAAGTAGGCAAATGGGTACCTACCCTTAGACGGGTAGGGGGCACCCACCTCTGTCGGAAAGAAGATATGGTGGAGAA
>NW_015173707.1:578345-598167 GCF_001447785.1 Gekko japonicus | reverse complement strand
TGACACTGTCTAACCATCTCATCCTTTGCCGTCCCCGTCTTCTTTGACCTTCAATCTTTCCCAGCATCAGGGTCTTCTCCAGTGAGTGCTCCCTTCTCATTTGGTGGCCAAAGTATTTGAGCTTCAGTTTCATTATCTGGCCTTCCAGGGAACAGTCAGGGTTGATTTCTTTGAGGATTGACTGATTTGTTCTTCTTGCAGTCCAAGGGACTCTCAAGAGTCTTCTCCAGCACCATAGTTCAAAAGAATCTATTCTTCGGCGCTCGGCCTTCCTTATAGTCCAACTCTCGCAGCCATACATGACTACTGGGAATACCATTGCTTTGACCATGCGGACTTTTGTTGGCAGGGTGATGTCTCTACTTTTTATCATGCTGTTTAGGTTCGCCATCGCTTTCCTCCCAAGGAGCAGGCGTCTTTTAATTTCATGGCTGCAGTCACAGTCTGCGGTGATCTGGGATCCCAGGAACGTGAAGTCTGTCACTACTTCCACGACTTCCCCTTCTATTTGCCAAGGAGTGATGGGGCCGGATGCCATGATCTTAGTTTTTTTGATGTTGAGCTTCAAGCCCACTTTTGCGCTCTCCTCTTTTACCCTGAGCAAGAGGCTCTTTAGGTCCTCTTCACTTTCTGCCATTAGAGTGGTATCGTCTGCATATCTGAGGTTGTTGATCTTTTCCCCAGCAATCTTAATTCCCGCTTGTGATTCATCCAGGCCAGCATTTCGCATGATGTACTCTGCATATATATTAAATAAGCAAGGTGACAGTATACATCCTTGTCGTACTCCTTTTCCTATGCTGAACCAATCAGTTGTTCCGTATCCGGTTCTAACTGTCGCTTCTTGGCCCTTATACAGGTTTCTCAAGAGACATGTGAGGTGGTCTGGTACTCCCATCTCTTTAAGGACCTGCCATAGTTTGTTGTGATCCACACAGTCAAAGGCTTTAGCATAGTCAATGAAGCAGAAGTAGATGTTTTTCTGGTACTCTCTTGCTTTCTCCATAATCCAGCGAATGTTGGCAATTTGATCTCTAGTTCCTCTACCTCTTCGAAACCCTGCTTGTACTTCTGGCAGTTCACTATCAACGTACTGTTGAAGCCTAGCTTGTAGGATCTTGAGCATGACCTTGCTAGCGTGTGATATGAGTGCAATTGTGCGATAGTTTGAACATTCCTTGGCATTGCCCTTCTTTGGGATTGGAATGTATACTGACCTTTTCCAATCCTGTGGCCACTGTTGCGTTTTCCAAATTTGCTGGCAAATTGAGTGCAGCACTTTAACAGCATCATCCTTTAAGACTTTGAATAGCTCAGCTGGAATACCATCACCTCCACTAGCTCTGTTGTTAGTAATGCTTTCTAAGGCCCATTTAACTTCACATTCCAGGATGTCTGGCTCGAGGTCAGTGATTATACCATCGTGGTTGTAAAGGACATCGAGGTCTTTCTTGTATAGTTCTTCTGTGTATTCTTGCCATCTTTTCCTAATCTCTTCTGCTTCTGTTAGGTCCCTACCGTTTTTGTCCTTTATCATGGCCAGCTTTGCATGGGACGCTCCCTTGATTTCTCCAATTTTCTTGAAGAGATCTCTAGTCCTTCCCTAGCATTTATTTATTTGGGGGTATGAAATATACTGGGTTCAACACGTGATTAGTGATCAGCTCATGTTTTATTGTGAATCAGCTCAAAACGAAGACAAACTAGCAGGACCGAAGCCCTGCTTAAATCTGTGCACAACACCCCACCCCCCCACACACACACTACTCGTGATATGCTATTTACAGTGTGGCTCCTGGTCTATAGGTTCCTTCCAGGATCCTAGCTCTATTGTTCTCTGTATCAAACTAGGTCGGTCGATGCCGGGCCTGGGACATAACAGAGTGGATGTCTGGTGTTTCCATTTTTGTCCTTGATGGTTCCTCCCTTGCCCACTCCTTTGGCCTTTTTCAGCTGATATCTACGTTTGTGAAACTGGAGACTTCAGAACTGTTTAAAGATAGACATGCCACTTCCGTACTGATTTTTTCACTTTTGTCGGTATTGCTTTGGGTCGTCCCCCCTTTTCCACATGTGCTTTGCTCCCTCTGTGAAAAGTACAGGGTTCGCGCATGGAGGACTCGGACAACGACATGCTGTAGCACACGTTTATTGTACTTCACATAGACAAAGACTAACTCTAACGGCCAACGGGCCAACTATATACATATCCACCAGCAACCCTCCCACTCCCATTGGAGGGTTTGAATGTCCCACCAAGGTGGCTATTGGTTGGGGCTGGGGGATCTAGGATCCGAGGTTTCCTTTGTTCTCGGATCCAAGCTCTGGCCTGTCCGCGGACCCCTGGAGGCGGTCCACGTACATAACACTCTGGGACTACTAGAGAGAGCAAAACGCACTGGGGGGGGGGAAATACCCTGAAGCAAAAGGGAAAACGAGTGACAAAAATGACAGTGCGGAAGTGGCCATGACTGCGCCTCTTTTACAAGCAGGAGGGGCCATTTGTAATTCAGTTCCAAAGATATTCCCATTTGTGTGAACTTTTTTTTCCTCCGGTAATGTCAAGCTAAAAAGTTGCTACTCTTTTTAGAGAGGTGGGAAATAGAAAGAGAAATAGTGTTGTTACAAAACAGTGGCCTTTGCAATTTGGTCATACACCACTGGGGATAACAATGTCAACAGAAATAAGAAACATTTCATTTAGCCTTCCCAATAGACTGTAAAAGCAATCTGGAAGAAAGAGAAGGGTTTTTTTTCTAGTTGTTAACTGTGTTTGTCATGTGATTTATTAAATGGAAGCTGGAGGGAGTTCTTACCTAAAGGTGAATGTGCTCTGTCTCAAAATCTGGTAATATAAGAGGGGTCCAGTCTCCAGAGAGTCAAGGAAATGAAAACATCGAGTTATTCTCTAGTTCCAGTAAGAGAACAATTTCCTGTTTAGTTTTCATTCAGTTTTGTGCAGCATCAAAGTGACAACTGGGCACTATAGATCATACAAAACATCCCGCCATCTTGTTTCTTGATCTATCCACTACTCTGTGATATATTCCATCTAAGAACTTCTCTATACTAGTGCATTTTCATGTGCTACTATCTATGAAATAGTCACACAATGTACATCATCAGTTCATGGGGTGGGGCTGTGCAGCTTAGTAGTAGAGCAGCTGCTTAGTATGCAGAAATCTAATCCCTGATATCTCCAGTTTTAAAAAGAATTGGGTAGTAGGCTGGGTAACAGAAGGCCACAGTGGGGCATCCTGTGGCCATGCCCCCTTAATTAACAGTCATGCCACACAAAATTCTCTCTCAAAAGTTAGGAAAGTTTTTTAAAGTATCAATGTAGCTGCGCCATGCCTGGTCCTGCACCACCTTCTTCTCCAGCTGGTCGGTCCTGCATCTATTTTCTTCTAGTAACGAGCAACCAACAGTCTAGTCTCATTTCCGCTGTATTTACTCAAATGCAAGACTTGTCCCCTCCACAGAAATGTCATAAAAGAGGGGGGTAATCTTAAATTCCCATACAATTTACAGTTATGTCCAATAATAAAAATATTTTTGTGCATAACATTTGGGGGTGGAGCGGGGTCTTCCTTTCAAGTTAATACAGGAGATGGGAAGCAAATATTCCCCCCCCCCGTCTCAGTACTGTTTCTGATTAATATGAGATGCTGTTCTCCAGTGCATCTTGGGAAATGTAATCCTCTTGATACATAACCTCTTAACATAAGACAACCTGATGACTACATTTCTTAGAGTCCAACAAAACTCAGATGAGTTCAAAGGAACAAAGGGCACAAGAGAGCAAGATTTTGTTCTGACCTGCCCCCCAGTTGTCTAGTTGGCCAGCAGACACGTAACTGCCACTGCAGACCTGCTGTAGTGGCAGTGGCCTTCTGAAACAAACACATTAAATGTGGGGAGAGGAGAGAAAAGGAAGAAGAGGAAGATGCTGGCATTCCCACTAAAAGCAATTGCAACAAAAATAAATGTAATAATAAAAAGTCATAATAAATGTACCAAAAATATATGAAATTTTTCAAAACGAAATTCAAATAATATTTGCAGACTTCTAGGATGTGGGAAGTTTGCATTATCTCTGACATTCTTCCCACAGTATCACATTTTATTATTTTGCTCACTATCTTGAACATTTCTTCAAAACATGGTATACAAGTTAAAGGGAGGGAGGGAGGAGGAACCTAACATATATGGGCAATATCAGCCAGTCGTAGTAGCCTGTCACTGATTCCTCTGCCAGCTTTGTTCATTTTCTTCTTCTCCGTGGGTGTCTGAACTCCCTCCAACGCCTCGGTCACATTTTTCTTTCTTTTCTTTGTTGTGCCAAGGTATATAGTAGCAACCATCTCCTGCAAGTTGTCAGAATCCTACATTCTTCATTTGGGTGTTATGTGAGAATGTACTTGCACACAGCAAAATATTAATGACAAAACTGAAAGGGGGGGAGATTTGCTATGGGGCAGTTACAAAATAAAAATGAAATTTTGCTCCACAATTCTGCAGAGGTGGAGTACACAAGGGGAAAAAGGAGGAAAATTTTCTTAAATATTGTGGTATTGCTGCAGAGGGGAAAGGTAGCCTTGCTGGTGTTTGCCACTCTTATATAAAGGCTATATGCCTGCTTATGTGGTACAGCTAAGAACTGCTTACTCTGCAAAGAAAGAAATTGTAAATAAAATAAGCAACATTATTGAAAGTATATAGGAGTAGTGTGAGAAAATGGGTTGCCATCAGCGATTCAACATGTACTACCAAATAGATGCTCATGCCCTTTGTACAATCATGTTACACAAAACAGATTAGGTGCTGGATTGGAATATCTGGAAAATTATATTTTTCCAGCAAAATCAAATTGAGTTCTGGGTACTAGAAAAATGAGATTTCCTTGCAGTAAAGATATGACTTGAAGGTGAAGATACCGGTAACTCTTAAGAACAAGAGCTGCAAATATGCATTCCTTTAAAAAAAAAAAAAAAAAGAAATGTGCAAACCCTAAGGTAATTGTGTGCTGGGCCAGATATGCACCTAGCCATATTTGTGCCCTAAATACATTGCTAAACTTACAGGAATATGCATAATCAGAAAAGGGGAAGGAGATTTTGAAAGATGAAAAAATGGTTTTAATGGCAAGCCTATGCAACATCAGTAATACATTTTAAAAGTCTCTGCTACTGAAGTATCTGTTACAAATATGAGGAATACATACCATCATATTTAAAAGAAAATGATGATGAAGGATATAGATATACAAATTAAGGGACATCATGATTAAGTCTGTGTTGCTAACAAGTCTCAGTTTTGGTTTCTTCACTGCATGTTACATGAGGCCAAGAAAACGGTTTTCTGGTCTGTTACAACAAAGGCAGGAGAGTCAGAAGAGTGAGCAGGACCACACCTAATCTTGTCATATTTACAGGAAAAAATAGCCATTCCAGAGAAAAGCGGAACCTTGGCTACTATCAGGATAATGAACCGTTCATTGTGGCCTCCCCGTGATGAATCAATGTGCCTTGAGATATCCAGGGATTCTGCTGCATTAGGCTTCTTCCAAAAAAAGAACTGTAACCAGCATTCCATGAAATAGGTGGGTAGCCGTGTTGGTCTGAAGCAACAGAACAAAGTTCGAGTCCAGTGGCACCTTTATTTATTTTATTTTATTGGATTTCTATCCCGCCCTCCCAGCGAAGACCAACAAAGTTTAATTCTAAGCTTTTGTGTGCATGCACACTTGTTGGTCTTAAAGGTGCCACTGGACTCAAACTTTGTTCTGTACCCAACATTTGCATTCTTCAAAAAGAGGTCATATGAACACATAAGAACATAAAAGGGGCCCTGCTGGATCAGACCAACGTTTAGGGTTGCCAGGACCCCCCCCATCATTCCAGCAGGGGAATTTGGGGAGTGTTCCAGAGGTGGGCGGGGATGCCCCAAGCCCTGCCCCCAAAAGTGACCACCTGCCCGGCCACCCCTCTCCCTCCCCTTGGGCCAGTCACAGTCCTCTCAGAACTTGTGGCCCACCAATCAGCTGAAGGGCTCTTTAAATCTAGCAGGAGGGAGGGAGAGGGGTGGTCATAGGCTTTTTGTGAGCCAAGCGTGCAGCCTGACTGCCCCTTTCCCTCTGTTAAATACTGGGTTCCACGGATGAACAGACCCCACTACTAGTGATCAGATCTACTTTATTAGTGATTTCAGCAAGAACAAGACTAAACTCCAGGGCCTCAGCCCTGTTAAAATAGCATGCAATTGCCACACCCAAACACACCCCACTGCCAACGATAGGCTATTTACATAACGTTACTTCTAGATTGGTTACTTCCAGAGTCCTGGTGGGCTATTGTTCTTGAGCTCCAACCTCAGCCAGTCTCTGGTAGAACAGTCCTGGGATGTTTCAGTCCCAATACATAACACCCTCCTTCCTGCTAGATTTAAAATGCCCTCCAGCTGGTCGGCCGGCCATGTAGTACCAGCTGATAAGCTGAAACCCTTTAAATTAGGCGGGGGAGAAGAGGGGTGGCGGGAGGCTGGTCGCTCTTGAGGGCAGGGCTTGGAGTGGGGCTTCCCCCACCAGCCAGCTGGCTGGGGCTGGATTGGAGCCCCCTAAAGCAGGTGAAGCCCCGCCTGGACCTGGGGGCTGGCAACCTTACCAGTGATCCATTAGTTCAGGATCCTCTTCCATAGTGACCATCCAATTGCTCTGTAGAACCAAAAAGTAGGCATAGAGGCCAAGGCCTTCATCTTATGCTGCCTCCTAGCACTGCTATTCAGGGGTTTAGTTTCTTTGTATATGAATAATCCTTTTACTTATCATGTCTAGAAGCCATCAATGTACCGATTCTCCATAAATCTAATTTCCTCTTAAATCCATCGATGCTCTCAGTAGGATTGCCAGCCAAGTGCTAGAACCAGTGAGAGGTGAGGGGAATGCTGTTACTCTGACAGCATGACATCACTTTGGGTGTGAACCTGGAAGTCATTATGCCATAGAGTTGCAGCCGAATCCTAGAGCTTTGCCCCAATGCAATGATATCACTTCTGGATTTGTGCTAGAAGTGATGTCACACTGTTGAGGGGCATTATTTCTAGGTTTGTGATTGCAAGGCCTTGTTTGTGTGACAGCTGCCAAAATTTGAAGCCAGCCCTGCCCAGGCACGTTGGAAGGAAACTTTCAGCTATATAGAGGGAAAGGAAAAACTTGTTTTCAAAAACAAATATTTCAAATAATTCATAAACTTCTGGCCAAAGTCATGGTCTTAAAGTCGCCACCGGACTCAAACTTTGTTCTAGGATATGCACTAGCATTTGACACCAATTTTACTGTATCTTGGTTACCTTTCTATCTAGTTTGAAAGATTTCTGTAATATGAAAGCTTGCCTTTCTATCCTACACTAAAGATGGTTCAATAAATAAACTTTCCTATATGTGGTCTTGCTTGCTTTGGAACAAACTTTGCACAAGCGAACGTCATCTCTTTGTAGAATGCCTGGAATATGCACTGTGCCAAAAACTGAAGTGGAAAAAATGGTCTACAAAATGGACTTCCACCTGTGGACTGACATCTTGGCCATCAACAGATCTCCAGTTCCATCTGCAGTTCTGTCTGCCCCGGAGGGAAAAGACAGTTATATACACTTATCTCTATCGACATTTATGTCAGGTACATCACTTTGGGAGCCAGTCTTAATTGAAAACAAAGCATCAGTAGATAAAAGTTAGGAAACTTAGGTTTCAAGGGTTTTGAGAACATTGCCAAGGAGACTTCTGGTCTAAGCATTTTGCTGCTCGGACGCGTCCCGTCTCGCTCTGATGGAGACGCGCCGAGACCCAGCTGATGGGAGGGGTCCGAGTTTGTCCCGGAGCTCCCCTGGGTCTTTGTAGGAGACCCCCAGCCTGGAGAGCTGAGGAGAGCCTCTTCCAAGGTGATGGCCAAGGAACTGAAGCTCACCTTCTTCCCCGAAAGGTACCCTCGCCGCGGAGCCAGCATGGCGCCCAGGGAAATAAAAGACTTTGAGCTAAAATAAGCACATAAGCAGTTAAACGAATGAAAAAACTGCTAAAGTATACGAAGCGGGACTAAATCGTATAACTTTTGCCTTGTTTTGGAAAACTTACTTCTTGTTGATATTATGGCTGGGAGAGGACAGAGAGTGCCGGATAAAAAACTGGTGAACGGAAATAACATACCAATGACTCCTTCCCAGAACCAGGAAGTAACTACAGACTTCTCCGCACTGCTAGCAAATGCACTGCACCCCCTAATGGAGCAGATGACTAACCTCAACACTAAGCTTGATAATGTCCAAAAACAGCTGAATCAAATGGATAGAAGAACCTCAGCAACTGAGAAAACGTTGAAAAAGATGGAAAAACAGACTGAGAGTATTAATAAAAGAGTGGATGAAGCAGAGAAGGAAAGATCTGTTGATAAAATGCAAATAACACAGCTTCAGCTGGACAGATCCATGTATGTTCTACGTTTTCATGGGATCCCCGAAGAGAAAAATGAGGACTTAAAATAACTTTTGGCGGCTGCCTTGGCTCCATTAATGGATTACAAACAAGAAGATTTAATAAAAGAGATAGATGTGGCCTATAGGACTTATACAGATTTTATAAAGAAAAATAAATTACCTGGGGAAATCTATCTGAAATTCACAAAACGATCTACCAGAGAACTGGTGCTAAAGTCAACAATGGGAAAATCCTTAAAAGTCAAGAATGAAGAAGTAAAAATTTTGAAAGACATCCCTTTTGAAGTTAGAAAACAGAGGAAACGCTACAGGATGCTCACTCTCACTCTGCAAAAAAAAGAGGGAATACCATATAGATGGTTATTCCCGGAAGGGCTGAGCTTCAATTTCCAGGAAAAAAAAATATATAAAATTGACTCTGTTCCAAAAGCGGAAAAATTTATGGACCAAGTGTTTAACACAAAAAAGCAGCAGAAGGAAAATAACTTAAAACCGGATGGGGAGGAAGAGGAAGAAGATGATGAATCCTACTCACAGGATTCAACAAGCCAAACCTCCACGTCATCAGAATCATCTGAATTGGAGAAAGGAGCAGCCGCTCCGAAACTCCAGAAAACGAAGAAACGAAGAAACGCAGGAAGAAAAGACTCTAGAACTAAGGCAATAGTATTAAAGGCAGAAATTGCGTTAAGCTACTAAGTATGTACTAATAATTGAATCAAAACTTAACATAAGGTGTTAAGTTTGGTTTAAAAACAATATTTCTATAACTTTTCAGATCGTGACATGTACCCATTCCCCAAATCCAGTAGATGGAATAGATTAGAACTGTAGTACTCCTTCCCTTATCCAGTAGATTTATGTATTAGATTTCCTTACCCATCACTCATAGTATTAGTGTTAGGGTATTAGTATCCCTTCCCCCGTCCCATAATTGTAGTGTGTAGAAAATGCAAAAAAATACAAAGGGGGGGGGGAGAGGACAAAAAGAAAAAGAAAAAGAACATTGCCAAGGCAATAATGTTCTCCATTTCTAAAGGGCTTCCAGCTCCAAAATGTTCAAAAACTTAATGTGGAGTATCTATAAAAAATTTTTAAAAAAACTCATCTATATTATATGAAGTGTTTGGCAGGAATTTAAAAAATAGTGTACCTATTTTCGGACAGAGGTTGTTTAGCAGCTTTTGAAGCACACAGACATAAAAAGGGCCGAACCAGGAATCCCCTCACGCGCCCATTTTAAACAGAAAGGAAGGTGCTGACGTCGAATAGAAATGCAAATTACAGAATTCGGGAAAGGAAGCAGCAGCCATACATTTCGTCCCGGCCACCTAACGTCCTTAGGAAGAGGGCCCGACAAACGCCACGGGTGTGAGCTCTCCCAGTACCGCCCCTTACAAGTAGGCGTCTCTCCCGCTTTCGCGCTCTCTCTCTCTCTCTCACACACACACACAGAGAGAGACCCACAACCGGGTAGCCGGGCAACCTCAAGCTGCGACGTCAGCAGGGGGCGCTCGTACGGTTTCAGGAATCCTCTCGGGCGCCGAGGGATGGCGTCATCAGTCCAAGGCGAAGAACGGTGGACGGGTCTGTCAGGACGAGCTATGTTGCCGCCACTCTTCAGCTTGCCTGAGGCGCGGCTACGTTTTACGGTGAGCGGGGGCGGGCGGAGCATGGCGGGTAGCTGCCGCCGCATTTCAGACAAGGTTTGGGGGGCGCTCCCATTTCTCTCTCGCCTACGTTCGAGCTGGCTTTTCTCGACTTCATGCTGTTCCCTTTTGTGAATTGATCTTCTGGTCAAGTTGAGACAAAGCCCTTCGTTCCGCTGGCGGGAAGCTGGCGTGGCGTCGGGGCAGGGTGGCCGTGGGAGGAAGCAGACCGCTTGGGAGGAAGCATTGTGGCAGCTTCCATTGCTCATTTAGATTATTGGACCCACCTCACTAATTTTGGGAAGATGCTGAAGCTGATTTCTGACACACACACACACACACACACCTTTTGCTTATTACATCTGAAAACTATTCAGAATACACATAATTATGTGAATAATAATAGCATCGAAGCTTCTCGTTTTATGTATGAGAATTTCCAACCTTTGGGAGGCTCATTTCCTTATAATAATAAAGTGCCATCAGAATTCATGCTTATATACCATTGAATTTGTTCACTGAATCACTCAGAGATGAATGTATGAATTAGGGTGAGAGGGGGCGATGAGAGTCTGAAAGTTCTGTTTAATGTGAGGTGTCTCATTCAGACGTTTGTGCATACATGCCACCATTGTATGCTGCTGTGATCTGTGAACAATCATACCTGGGTGCCAAATTTCAGGTGGGGCCTAAAGATCCACTGGCATTTGGCCACAGATTTGTGCAACATGGGTCAACTGGCTGTATGGTGAAGACAAATTGTACTGGATCAGTTTGCCACATGCACATTTAATGGAAATGAAGCCTTGCATGGTGGAAAAGTAATTGTTCCAAATCTGGCATTGAATAATGGCTTATGTTGAGTATATCCTTCCAGAGTAATGTATAATTATATTCAGTCTGCTTAGCACACACTGCTCCGTTTCAGCCTCTTTTAGCAATTTTTTGTGAGTTGAGGTGTGAGTTGTGAGGTAGTAATACTTTTTAGGCTGTTTTTATCTGTTTTCACTCTGGCACTTGTGCCTCGTTAGCCGCCCTGAGCCTTCGGGGAGGGCGGGATATAAATCCAAAAATAAATAAATAAATAAAATACATCCATTTCACTGTATTCATGTATCATAAAACAGCTGTGATTGTAATAAATTTCCATGTTCTATACATGCCAGTTAGAGACAAGAATAAATCCTGACTGTACTGAGTAGAACACTGATACCTAATGTTTGTAAGGATTAAAGGCTGCAAACAGAAGCCTACTTTATTGAAGGTAAATTCTAGTCAGATCATTAGAGTAAGTTTATGAGAAAGTAGGGTTAGGACTGTGCTTTAAAGGCTTTTTAGTGAATGGCAAATACACACATTTTGGCTGTGTCAAAAAAGGCAGAGTACAAAATGCATACAATAATTGGGACTGTGTTAAGTACCAGTTTTACAGTTGTGTTTGATGTTTCTGATATCACACGGTGATGCAGGTTTTCAAGAAAAATTAGAAAACTTTTAAGAAAATGGTCTAATGCTCTAAATAGATTTTGATCTGAAGTAGCGTGTTGATTTTAACTTAAGGTTTAGTAAACAAATTTGAAAAGAGTTGCATGTTAATTTTATGTCTCAGTAGCAATAAATGCCTGAATTGAAATATTTGTTTAGGAAAAAAATTAAACTATGCTTTATGTATTCAAATATTCAAAGCCTTAAGTGGAAATTATTTGTATTAGAAAAACATAATATCGAAATTGATATTTCCTTTACATTAAATATACTGAAAACTGTTGACATGCTAATTTCAGCACAGCCAAAGAACTGTCCATGTGCCATGGATTGGGTAGTTCTAGTCCGCACATCTGTTTAATCAGAAATTAACTCCCATCCTCAGATGTCCCTGGGGTGCCTCATTATTTGCAATACTTATCAGTTACATATCAGATTGATGATAACAGTTTCCCTCCAGCCACATGAGAAAGGACATACAAATTTTAGCTTTGGTTTTTGTTTGATCTGCACAACCAATCAGGTGAATTTTTAAATTTAGATTTTTATATATATTTATGGTTCCCCCATTGATAAATCAATGAAACATGCATGTGATACATGTGTGGTTTCAATCAATTTCTAGCAATAATCACCTGACATTAATTACAATTTTGAAATAGCCAATCTTGCCTAATATTATGTTGACAAGAGAATCTGTCCATCAATAGTTTTATGAAACAATGCATCCTTAGAAACTGAAAATTTTCTGGAGAAAAATGGAAAGCCATGCAAAGTTTTCCCACAGAAAGTGTGTTCTGGCCTTTTCTCTGGCATTACAAAGATGTCTTCAGATATTTTCTGAACATTTAAAATACTTTTTAAAATATTGTTGTAGATAGTCTCTGAAATGTGCTTTTAACTTTATATGTTTTACATTTGCGTGTGTTTAGGATAACCATTTTAACTTTTGCTACAGAGTCTTTCAAAAAAATAAAAAGTGGGCCAAAATAGGTTTGGACAGCATATTGCCAAGGGGCAATGGTTCTTTTCTAAGGGATGTGAGGCAGTGAACATATAAATGGTGAAGGAAAATAGATTTTATTAAGTAGCTTGAGTAGTCTCCAGGAGAAAACCACATCAATGCAAGAAAAGAATATGCCTGTGTCCCTTCAGCTGTCAAGAACTCCTGGCTAATGACAACAGCTGGACCTACTGGAACCGGCCAGCTGCACAGCACTGTTCCGTGGTTTCAGTCTGGGCTGAGCTTCCATATTCTCA
Organism: Gekko japonicus; assembly: GCF_001447785.1. Lineage (NCBI taxonomy): Eukaryota > Metazoa > Chordata > Lepidosauria > Squamata > Gekkonidae > Gekko > Gekko japonicus. The sequence goes on along the minus strand of NW_015173707.1, from coordinate 585,286 downwards.
GGGCTACTCATGAGGCTTTGTATGCCATCTTAAGAGTTAATAATTTCACTAGTGCTTGTGATAATACATAACTGGCCTTGAGAGGAGTGATACATGTCATACTGTCCCAAGGCCAACTGATTAGCTTTGGGATGCAGTAAGTAATATATTTATGGTTCCCCCATTGATAAATCAATGAAACATGCATGTGATACATGTGTGGAGATTGTCCATGGGGTCGCGAAGAGTCGGACTCGACTGTGCGACTGAACAACAAAGTATCTATTATAGATATCTGCTATGTTCCCATTACTCGCTTTACCTTCTACCAGGTACATCATTTATAAACAACATATTCCTTAGTTGAGTACATGAACTAGAGCTACATGTAAAGCAGAGAGAAGTGTTTGGGTCTAAGGCTTCTGGTCTGTGAAGCAACTTGGGCACAAAACTGGTGAAATTGTAGCACACCTCTTGACTGTTCAAGATAGCCGTGGTGGTCTCCCTTAATTTCAGAGTTAAGAAAAGAATGACAAGAACCTATGTTTTACATGTCCTGAATTGTAAAGGTACCTCATAAGTAGAAAGGCGTATTCCCCATATGCTGGAGTAGTAGATGTAGTAGTGCCTGCTTAAGATTGAACACTTTTGTTTGCTTGGTGAGGATTTCAGTTTCACATTACATACACATACTAATTTTGAAACCAGAAAGATTATTTGGCCCTTGGCCACAGTACTGTGGTATGAATACCAGAAGTCACACAAGTAGCAGGCGTGTTGGTATACCTAGGAGCAAGATGGCCTGCTGTTACAGGACTAGCATAGAGAGAGGTACTGTAATGCTCCAGTGTCTGCTCTCTAGGAGGGAAGGTTTTGCCTCTAGTCTCCTCAAGACATGCAGAATTTTACATTGTTGAAAGCAAGAGCGGTATTAACTCATAGTCTGGAATCAGCTAACATTATTGGCTGTCATTAATATATACTTTTGAACATGGTAACAGTAAGTGCAGACGCCCTTAATATGCAGTTAATTTGTGAAATAAGTAAATATTGTTCTTTGTTTAGTTCTAGAGAACCAGACTTCATCCGTAGTGTACACTCTGTTAGGCATGTTATGTTTCTTTTTATAAGAGGAATAGTATCTTGAAAGTACCTGCACTTATATATAAGATTAAGCTTTTTGCCTCTATGGAAGATATTGTTATAATTTTCTCCTCTGATACAAGATGAAAATGATTAGATTAGCATAAAATTGTCTTCAGGCATTTACTAAGCTGTGGGATTCCTTAACGTGTTTTAACACCTTGATCCCAGTAACCTTTCCTAGGAGCCTTATTTATTTCAGTTTATCAATTTAGATTAGAATTGACTGGTAAACAACGGACCACAGGGGTAAATTACATTGTAACTTGATTCATAGTAAATGTGTTTAGCATTTGATTGCAAGTGTCTGTAGATTTTAAAGCCATTTTGATGTCGGTTAGGTTCATGGAAATAGCTTAGTTTCTTTAGAACACACACAGGTAAAATAATGAATAACAGTTCTCTTAAAACCACTGTCAGTTATCAGGTGAGGTTTTTAAAATGTATTTGTTACACTTTACTGACCATAGATATTTCATTATCTTCTCAGAACTCTACTCGAGATGCTCTCAACAACAAAACTATTAAACCTTTATTGAGTGCCTTCAGCCAGGTACCTGGAAGGTAATATACTTTAGTTTGCATTTTGTGTGTAATAAAACTTTATGTATACAAAATGGAAGCCCTGATGGCTAGGCAGTCTATTTAATCCAAGTGTTGGACTGCATTTTGTGCTGGAATGGGGGTCATGAGTGCATTTTTCAGCTTAAATTAGTTCACCAAGTGTGCCTTTCCCTGGACAGAAAGGGCATATATACCCACAGTAAGTTTGTGCGGTACTTAATGTGGCCTACAAATGGTTCCAAGTACAGCTACTAGATTGATTGTAATGAGCTACAGGAACTGTATAATGCCAGTGTTCACTGTTTGGGAGTTGACTCCTTGATCAAGTTGAAAGTGCTGTGATAACATATAAAGCTCAACTTGTTTGGTCCTAGACTACGTCAAGGACCATCTTCTCCATCCTGTTTTTAAAGTTCTTTCTGCTGCATGGCCCCCAAAAGTCTGAGGGTGGGCTGTTACATAAGATAGAGCCTTGTCAGCAGTAATGTGAAGTTCTGGACCACCCTCCCTTATTCCAGCTCTTCCTTGTCACCTTCAGCCACCAGGCAAAGGCAGTGTTGCTACATTTGGTGTGTGATCTGAATTCCAACAATGGTTCATTTTTAGATAATTGCTCATTTTGATTTATTTGATTGTGTTATTTATATTCTCAACCTTTTTGTGTGTTTTGCTGCTGATCTTACTTCTTGTATTAATTCTTTTTATTTGATTGGATTATGCCTTGGAGAATTTGTTGGATAAAAAGTGGCATCAGAATATTTAATAAATGATGTTTTATTGATATTGCAGACCTTTTTGATGTCCACTTTATTCATTTTGGCTTTCCTTGCTTGTGTATCTTTTGCTGAATTGTACTATCGTCCTCAGCCCAGCCCAGGTGTTGTCCAGTCCTCTGAGTAGTGGAATATCTGAGTAGTTAAAAGGGTCTTACTGTTTTCCAGAAAGCACTGTAAGACAGTTGTGTTTCAGAAGACATTTTGTTAGTTGCATTTGTCTATATAAGCTGTTCAATTGTTTTTAAAAATGGTTGCAGTTCTGTACTGGAATAAGAGTTTTTGGTTGCTGTTATTACTTTTCCTAATGAATTTGTTTTGTATGCTGTTGTGTAAGCTGCTTCGGTGGAATGTTTTGAATAAATATCTTAAGCAGGCTAAAACTGTTCTTGATTTGTAGTGAAAATGAAAAAAAGTTTACCCTGGATCAAGCTTTCAGAGTTGTGTTAGAAGAAGAAATTGTGAGTACTTCCTCAAAAATACCAGCAGATGATACTATGTACAAATAAATTTAATTCTGAGGGGAAATTAAATAATAAAGAATAATTGTTGATACAGTAAATAACATTTCTAAGCTTTAACGATCACCAGGTATTCTTCAATTTTTATTGATATTATTTGAATTTTGCTGTACTTTATACTCCCACATTCTTGTATCAGCTTTCTGTTGTCTCATGACAGTTTGCTGATGTTGTAGTTGATATGCTCTATACAAAACATGCGGCAGCATGTTTTAAGAGTATGCTGTTATGAAATTTTACAGTGAGTTACCTGTTCACAATTAATGTGTAATATTCTAATTCTTAAATCAAAATAAGGAATATTACTTAAATATTCCTTTAGTGTTTTATTGGTATAGTTTTGTATCATTACTGGCTTTTGCTGACCTAATTGATGTTTCAATTGCATATGGTGAGTAAGCTGCCTTGTATTGTGTGTTTTAGATAAACAAAGCTTCCTGCGAAAATGTCCTGGCAATCATTTCTCTTGCTATTAATGGGGTTACAGAAGGTGAGTGGGGGCCACATTGCTTAATTTTAAATATACAATTCTCAGCTCTCTTTTAATGTCTACATAATTCTCAACTGCTATATACGTCTATAAGAGCCTATCCAATACATTGTCTACTACCTTGATGTTTTTCCTTCCATAGATTTTAAAATAGGAAATGAACCCTATAGATGGCTTACATTTAAAAAATCATTAAAAATCCTCAGTTATAGTCAAATGTACCCTTATATAACACTCTTTAGGGAATATTGAAAAATGGTGTTCTTTTGTAGTGCAAGTCTTTTTGGCTCTGGATATGACCATGGGTCATGTTTTGGATCTTTTTAGTTGTTTATACGACTTGATGCCTGGTAAAAAGTTCATGGGGAATGGGCATTTATATTTTATCCTTATCGGAAACAAAGGCTTGTACATGTTTGCCATCATCTAGAGGCATTCTTAGGGTTAGCTCACCCAGTTGCCAGCTGGAAATCCTGTACATGTCATGCCCTTCATTACAAGTATGTCATACTGTGATGCAAGTATATGTCTATACATGCTATCCCCACAGTTAATCTTCACCCCCACAAAAGGTACTATGCAATTTGTGCATGAACACTCCACAATACATCAGATTGTATGCAGGCCAGCAACAGTATGTGCAGTCTCAATCCCCCACTGGATGAACTGAATCTTGAGCTAAGGATTTTACATTCCAGCCCTTACAGTCTCTTCTTTACATACTGACCATCACATATTGTATTAGTAATGGAAACTAGTTTTCTCTTGAATGCCATATGTTTGCAGTGAAAGAAATGTAATAAAATTGCAGTGGAAAGAATTCTAATAAATTCAGGATGTCAGATTTCTGTAACTATGCAAATACATTTATATACTAGGGCTGCCAAATGCCCCCGGGGGGCGGAATTCCCCCCGCTTTCGAGCCCTGATTTCCACTCCCGCGGAATCGGGGCCCGGGGGAAACCAAGAGTTTCCCCCTCAAATGGCGTGGCCCCGCCCCCAGCGTGCGACGTCACTTCCGGGTGATGCGCACGCCTAAGACTCCAGCCGGGAGCCCCCCGCTCCCGGCCAAAAAACATTTGGCAACCCTATTATATAGTAGGCTAACATCTAAATATTTAAATATTTTGATTAGAATGTGCATTGATCTTCAGGCATCTCCTTCAGGCAAGAGTCTAGTATCACTGCTCAGCAGTGACTTATGAAAGCTCATACCCTGCCACAAATTTTGTTAGTCTTTAAGATGCTACTGGACTCTTGCTCTTTTCTGCTGCTACAGACAGACTAACTTGGCTACTCATTTTCATTGATCTCTTGTGTTCCCATTCATAACATTTTAGAACTTAAAATCCACTTTCTTTCAAAGCAAAGCGGTTACTTAGTGAAAGTAATTGTCATGACGATATGGCAGTCAGATCAAAAACTTCAGTAGCAAACTGTGACGCACTTGCTGTAACACAGGAGTACTTGCACAGAGGCTTGAACAGATTATGTTTGTTAGGATCACATTGACAAACTGCAGTTAACACTTCCCCAACTACTTTGTCTCTCTTGGGAGGAGGGAATTCTGCAAAACTGAACTTTATCTTGTTTCTTTCTAATTTCAAGTAAATGATTTTGTACATAAACTTGTCTTTTCCCTTAAAGGTATTTGCACTGCATCAACCCCTTTTGTGCTGTTGGGAGATGTTTTGGATTGCCTTCCATTGGATCAATGTGACAGAATTTTCACATTTGTGGAAAAAAATGTTACGACATGGAAATCAGTAAGTATTTTATCAAGAAAGCTTAGTTTACTTTGAGACACTGGATGAGTAAGCTCAGTGAATGTTTACTCCCCTAATAGTTTCATGGTGCTTCTCCAATAGTGCACATTGAGTTGTTCTGATAAACAGTAAGGTAGAGCAGACCGTATGTCCCAAGGTCAGGACTGCCCCAGGTGCTAGCCGCCTTCCTCATGCCGCAACTCTGGGGGCTGGGCCTGTCATTGGCTCTGCTCCCTCATCAGAACTCACCCTCCCGGTAGGAGTCCATCCCACTATGGTATCTGCCCATTGTCCTGCCATGGCAAGGCCCTTGCTTTGGAGCCACAGGAAACACGTGCTGGCTCAATGGGAGCAGCGCTGCCGTTCAGCTGCTGGATGGGGCTATGCCCCTCCCTTCACAACAGCTGGCTCCTCCCTTGCATAGGCAGCCGGCTAGGGCAGCAGAGGACCCCAAAGAAGAGGCTACAGAACACAGCGTAGGCTTGTGGGGATTGAAAGCCTCACAAGAGTGGAAGACGGGGAGTGGGACCTGGGAGGAGAGGCCTGAGGTACGTAAGGCCATAAAACTCAAGGCCGAGGAGGATGTGGTGATTGCTGCTCCCCCATCAGCAAAGATACAGAGAAAAGGTCGAAGACAAAAGAACTCCCTGACAGGGGGAAGAGGGTTGGGGTGATGTGAACTCCTCCCTCCACCCCAATTCTGATGCCAGCATAGGTGCTGAGGGCCCAGCCTCATACAGGTGATTCCCCCACCCTCGAATCCTTGGGGTTAGCGTTTCATCCTGCGGCAGGGGTTGCCATTTGGATATTCCCATGACATATTGCCTTTATTTTTGGTTGTCAGCCCTTTCATGCTCATGAACAATGTTTTTGGATTGAATTATGGTGTATGCTGTCAGTATAATCTTGGTCTGCCACATTCAGAGAAGGATTTGGATCGAGTCAGCTTTTCTGCTGTTGACCACCAGAAAGTCTACATTGGGGAACATGAGACCCGTATGGATAAAAGGCATGTGGGCTAGGGCCTACAGTAAGGAGGGGGCAGTTAGGTGAGATAAAGCAAAAAAGTTGATTGGATTAAGTGAGAGTTACCAATGTTCCCTCTAAATTCTACAGTGTTGTGAGCAAAAATTCTACCTTGTGAGCAAAAAAAGCTAGTAGTAAAGCTAGTAGTGTTAAAGTTGTGAGCAAGTCTACATTTGACTATTGCATAAATTATTTTTAGAAGATTATTTCCATAACCTTGTAAAAATCTTAGAACGAATTCTTTTAAACTATATTTTAAGAATAATTTAAACATTATAACAGAAAAACAGAGTCAAGCCAAATTTCATTACACAAAATGTTGTCCTCTACAGGGGTAGACCTGGTCTATGGAAAATAGATCTACCAGCCCCAGTCCAGTATATTGTTGGACCTGGTCTATGGAGAATAGATCTACCAGCCCCAGTCCAGTGTATTGTTGGACCTGGGTTGGACCTTCGCCTTGCGCTGACCCTTAGAAAACATACCAGCACTTAGAGGAGAAAAAACTCTTGCAGTCTACTTTGGGGTTTTTAGTGAAATATGAGAACCAGCATTACAGGTCAAGTATAATAAATGTGGAATAATCACAATCAAAACCCTGCCTAACCTAACAAACAGGAAGCTGCTTAAATGTTATCAACCTGCCCAAACTACTTATTTATTCAAATATTTATATCCC
>NW_015173707.1:564226-578179 GCF_001447785.1 Gekko japonicus | reverse complement strand
GGCTAGGGTGCTGGTTCCTTCCCCAACCCCCCCCCCCCCCCAAGTTTCAAAAATACTGACCCAGGGGGTCCAATTCTATGGTCTCTAGAAGGAGATGCCCCCATCCTTCATTGTTTCCTATGGAAGGGAAAAAATGTTGTGAGTTGAAGCTAAAATGCTCTGAGCATGCCTCTGAAATGTTGTGCACCAGCGCCCCCTAGTGCAGCTTAGAGGGAACTGTAGTTATGGCACCAAGTCAAGAAGTCTTTAATTAAAAATAGTTGACAGTGAAATAGGCTTTGTCAGGCCCCCATCTAATCTAAGTAAGCACTCTGGACCAGCTTTGCAAAAAAGTCAGTAAATATTACTGGCCTACCAATATTTGTATTTATTCATTTGTATTTCAGAAGCATGTAAGAAAAATCATCAACTCTTCCATGTTTTTCAAAAAGTTCCCTGCCTGGTTGGCTGGAGATAAGAGTATTTTCTTTCAACAAGCTTTTGGGCAAATGGCTTTTTATGAAACAGCTGTATAATAATTCTGATATAAAGTTACAACTCATATTTAACAATTAACGTGTTGGCAAACCATAGTGAATGTACTGTATCAGTGTAACTGACACTGTTGTAACTTCAGATGTTAACTAATTACATTCTTTAATATTTTTAGAATACATTTTACTCGGCAGGAAAAAATTACTTGCTCAGAATGTGCAATGGTGAGTAACCTTTGTTTTAAAAAAATGAACGCAATTGCAGAGCTTCCAGTGCTATTCATCAAAATCTAACCTATTTTTCTAACGATATCTCAACAAGTTCCTGTAATATGATTCAGTATTAAAAAGCTGTTTCATTTAGATGGTATATGTGGTGTTTACTGTTGACTATGAACTGCAATTTGAACTACAGTTTGCTTTAAACAGTGTTTTATTTCTTATCTTTTTGAAGAAGCGTATTTATGAATTTTGTGCATGTTTGAAGCTCATGTACTTAGGCAACTAGAAAAGCAGAGAGCAGTCAGTCAATGTCCTTTGGGATGTGTTTACCACCTTTTCATTGTCAACAGCAGTCGGTGTCCTGCTTGCATCACAGTCCATTCCCAGATCCTCCTTCCTATTGCAGGTTTCGATATATTCTGACAATCCACTCTTGAGAGGATCAAGTTGGGGACTCTGTGGAGTTGCACGGGTTGTGGGACAAGTGGGGCTTACAGTTTGAAGGGGAAATCAGTGGCCTTCTCTCCTTTGCATAAGTGTAAGTGCACAAGAAATTTGTATATGGAGGATTCTAGGCATAATCAGAAGGTAACTAACATTTTCTCCTGTTGTTTAGACCTCTTACGAAGGTTATCTAAATCACAAAATACAGTGTTCTGTGGAAGAATTCAGCTATTCCTGGCTAGATTATTCCCCCTTTCAGAAAAGTCAGGTGAGATTTGTTCCTTTATGATGTCAGAAACAACATAATGGATGAGTTGAAGTAGAGTTTGTCCCATGCAAAAATAGCCCAAGGCTATTATGATTTTCAAACAGTTATACTTATTTTAGATTTGCAACCTTCCATATTTGTTACAGATAATATTAGACTCAATTTCCTGTCATTGTAATTAAATTTCACTGTAATTGTTTCTAATTAGCTTTCAGGAAAGATTGCTTCATATGTGTGTAAATTGGCATGTTTCTTGCAGTTTCTCACAAATTCTTCGTTTTGGGTTTGTTTTTTGTTTGTTTGTTTTTTAACATGCATCTTCTTCCCTGCAGGGCTCAACTTGCAAAGTCAGTTTAACCTGGAAAATATCACCGTTTTTAATACCAATGAGCAAGAGAGCATGCTAGGACAGAAGGTTAATCTTCTTTTTAACTTATATAAAGAGGAACTAATTTTGTGACTAACCTGTAAAAGTGGGGATATAAGAATGACACACTGCCTTCCGGGTACTGAATTAAATATGGTGCAGCATTTCCCAAAAGAGGGGAAATAGTTTTTAAAACATTGTTTTTTAGGTCTTGTTCCACACTCCAGGGCAGAAGATCATCACATATTTAAGCACTGTTCCTGAACAAAAATGCTTTTCTGAACTCGAGCCTTACAAAAGGGAATAGTCAGGTCTTTGGTTTGTCCCATGCAATAGTTAAGGGAATAGTCAGGTCTTTGGTTTGGGCTCTGTGTTCACTTCCCTGCAATTCAGATTGCAAAAAAAATTAACTGTAATCTCTATCCCCTGGTCATACTAGTAATAACATAAAGCCTTTTGCAGTATTTTTAATATGCGGGGAAAGTTTTAGGTCTATAAATGTGTGTTTCCTTCAGCATGTGGAAGAACGGGATGAAGGAATGGAAGTAGAAGAAGGTGAAATGGGAGATGATGAAGCTCCTACGAGTTGGTAAGTGTAGACAAAGCTCAAACTTTTCATCAGTTTTAAAATGGAAAGAATATTAGAAATACTCACGCTTCGTATGGTTGGCTACAAGTGTTTGCTGTTCATTGTTTTTTAATAACATAATTTAAGGACTTATCTTTTATCAGTGCTTACATTGTAAGGTAAAAATCCTATGCAGAGTCTTAATTGGCTCTATACAGTCTGCTTTAGGCACAGCACCAAAGTGCAAAGCGATCTTCATGGGACTTAACAGAGTCCTGTTTCTCCTTCCCTCCCACCCTGCCAGATGTGTGTGGGCACTCAGTGTGAGTGTCCTTCCTTGCCAAGTAGAATGGGAGAGGGCTGGAAAAATGGGTATTGGTGGTGTACAGGCAGCTTCCATTCTTAACAGCCTGTCAACATGCTTGTGCATGTGCCATGAATCGAGGAGGGCTGTGTTGTGCTTCAACTGTGTGATTGGTGGCTCGATGGAAGAACCTGCCATTTTTGACTTATTTAACAGTAGTACTGTTAAACCTACAGTATGGTTGAGTACCTGTACTTGACTATAGCAAAGGATTTTCTACATCAGAGCAAAAGTAATTATGAAGACAGTTTTGAGCCTTTGATTAAAAAAACTTAATTGGAGGAAAATATTTTCATTTTGATTTTTCCATTTATGAGTTCATCTTTGTCTCAACAATTGCAAGAAGTATATGGGTGTGTGTATGAGTTTGTAGTTTCAAAATTTGTTTGTTTTTCCCCAGCTCTATCCCTATAGATTACAACCTGTACAGAAAGTTCTGGTCACTTCAAGACTACTTTAGAAATCCTGTACAATGCTATGAAAAGGTCTCATGGAAAACATTTCTAAAGGTAATGACTGTTGTGTGGATTTTTCTCCCTTCATCTTATGTGCAGTCATTCTGTTTTACAGAGTTTGTCCTACTCTAGGCAGAAAGGCAGTTTTAGAAGCTGATGCTACGTAACGTGATATTGTTGCCCAGTAATAGTGATGACATAGCAAATGCTCAACGGACAGGTGTAGCCAGGAGTTATTACAGTGCTTGGTTCCTAGCAGTGTAGATCCAAAAACAAAAGCTATGCATTGCTTTTTCAATAAGTCTACCCAAAATGACACCAGGTGGTATGCAAGGTTTCAGGTTCTTCAGAATTCTCTGTTGGGCTGGATTAAAAAAAAAGTAAGGGAAGAGAAGAAGCAAAAGATGTTCTCTAAGTAAGAGGAGGTTGTAGGTAGCACATTGTTTTTGTGCTTTGCTCATAGTACTCATAGTACTGTCATAGTACTGTCCTGTCGCCCCACCCCAAACAGCGCAAAATCTTTCACACTGTTTTGGGATATTGTGTTTTGTCTTAATAAAACGTATTACATGGCTTTCTGATTTTAGATTTTGCTTTGAGATTATGCAGCTACCTGAGCCCTCTAGGAATGTATGTGTATGGTATGATGATTAGCAATTGTACTTTCCTTCTTAGTCTTACTTGAGAGGCCCATTGTCATTCATAACTGACCATAAGTCACTTAAGATGCATTGGGGAGATTTTAGCCGGGACTTGTAAGGAAGCGTATGAGGCAATTTTATGTTAATCTTGAAAGCATAGTATGCTGTTACTGTAGGAGAATATCTTGGCATAGTACTGTTTTTGTCCTTAGCTATTTAGGTGTTGCTGTCAGTGGTCTCTCATCTTAGTTTCCTATCCTATCTACATCTGCTTAGTTTCAGTGACCCTGCAGCATCAGAATAAATCAGGAGGCTGGTACTGTTTAAAGACTAACAACATTTATTCCAGCTTTTGTGAGTCAGAGCTCATTCCATCAGATGTGCTGGAGTATAAATTGATCCGGCCAGTTTATATGCAAATAAGAATGGGGGTGGATGGAATGTTACAAATATTACAAAAAGAGGCCAGATCAAGAAGAGTAACTGGAAAAGGAGCGGAAGGAGTAAGACTCTTATCTGTTGCAAATCTGATCAGATTTCAAATAAAGCTGCTTTGTGGCTGCAATTTTGTTTGGAGATTTACTACAGTATTTATGTGTAAAGAATAGCATCTCTCTGTCATTTTTTTTAAAGTACTCTGAAGAAGTATTAGCTGTCTTTAAGAGCTACAAGTTGGATGACACTCAGGCTTCAAGGAAGAAATTGGAGGAACTGAAAACTGGAGGAGAGCACGTTTACTTTGCAAAGTTTCTCACGAGTGAGAAGGTACTGTGTGGCCGGTTCTAAAATAAATGCTTGTATGAAAAAATAAAGATTTTCTTGCAGATACACCACTGACCTTTAGTCACACAGTGAAGATCCTTGTGCTGTGGGGACAGCTGCTGCCAAAACAATCAATAAAAAAATCTGTAAAGCCGGTCAGAGCTCCAGTGGCTGATTGGAGTCCCTGCTAGGCAGAAGCCCCAGCGGCCCCACCCGTTTTCTAAAACCATGGGCAGGCATGGGAAAGGTGTTGATGGGCACTCGGATACCCACAGGTCCCGTGTTGGGGGACCCCAGTTCTGTGTTCTAGAACTGCTGCTGAATACAATGGCAGACGACGTGTTCCTTTTTTTCCCTTCCAGTTAATGGATTTACAACTGAGTGACAGCAACTTCCGCCGTCACATCTTACTGCAATATTTAATACTATTTCAGTATTTAAAGGGACAGGTGAAATTTAAAAGGTAAGGTAGAAAGTACTGATTTAAAAAATGATTTATTTTTAAAAATGATTTCTTATACTGAGAAAAATGTATTTCCTTTAGCCGGAATTTCATTAAACTGAATCCGGATCCAGTGCTTGTATGAATCCACCCACTTGCTCTGTCCATATGGCTCTGTTGCCCCAGTGCAGTCTGTTGGAAAGAGGTAGTGATTAGCGAATTGTACCCAGATGGGTTACAGAACCCTGTACTCGTATATGAAAGGGAAGTACAGTACCTGGAAGCAACCTCATAAGGCAATACTGATGTTTTTCATACAACAAATGAGAACAGGAAGTGTGTTTGATGCATGATTCTCTGGATCATGATAATATAATCAAACTTGTTCCATATGTACAAATTAAAATAGCAGGGGAAGCAACCATGTAAATGTATTAGCAACAATTATAACTGAAAGCTAACCCAATGCTGCTTCATTCTGGCTTCTTTAGTAGTAGGTGATACTAAATTTGTGTATTAATGGGTCAGATTTAGCAGTTCTTTTCTGCTGGATTTCTGTACAGCCTTGGAATCAACACACAGTTGTCTCTGAATACCTTTCTTTCTCTTTTTGAAGATTAACATGTTATTTGGAATTAATTCTCACTTATTCACGTTAAAATTAGTTAAACTTAGTCCAGATAAGTGCCTGTAGTATTGAAGTGCTGTTTAAGCTAGTTTTCAACTTCATTCTTTAGTGAAAAGTGATTACATTCCTACATCAGAATATGTAGACCGTGTCCATCTAACTGGAAAAGCAGTTTTGTTAGATAACTGTATTCATTTTGCAAGAAGAAACAGTACAATATTTAAGACAGCTTTGTGGACAAAACCTCCTGTAGTGTAAGCAGACGGTCTCTATTGTGACAAACAGAGTTACCGATCTTTTCAGAATTTCCCTGTTCTTCTCATTCTATCTTTGAAAGTGAGCATTTGTGTTGCACTTGTATCTGTGCTCATTTTTCAATACCCTGGACACAGTTGTGGAGAGATGACCCCGTGACCCGCAGCCAGGACAAAGAGGTGCCTGCTGGCATTGGACAAGAAGTCAGGCCTGATGTCCGCAAGAGACAGGTCTTGGCACCTAAACAGTGGCTTAAGAAGGCCAGCCCAGCCTGATGGGGAAGGTGTGCCAGACTATCAGCTGGTTAGGATGAGTTTGCTTGGGGCATGCCTAATGCCCTAGGTTAGAGAGAGACCTACAGGGGTCTGGGTGAGGGAGAGGATCAGACCAGCCATGCCAGAGCAAGCATGCAAGCTTGAACAGGCTTTAAAGGAGGTGGTGCAGCAGAGCCTTGGACTGAATTAGGTGGGGAAGAGGCAAGTGATACAGTTGGGCCTATGCCCGATACAAAGGGTGCTTTTTAAGAGTGCTACCTACAGCAGCAGGAAGAGTAAACAACCAAAGCTGGAACTGTTACTTTGTGCGTCTCATGAGTCCCTGAGCATTTGCATGGTCTTATGGAGTAGTGGCCCCTGCCCACCTTCCTCCAGTCCACAGTTACAGTGATGCATTCAAAATCTGGATGTGTTCACTGTCCTGTTGAAATAAAAGCAACCTGAAAGTGTTAACTGGATTTTTGCAGTCTTTCAAATAGTTGCTTTGTAGCCATGCAAAACACTTCATGTAATTAATTACATTCATAGATTGTGTCTCACTATATTTTTCTTGGTGTCTTGCTCCCTAGCTCAAACTATGTTCTAACTGATGAGCAGTCCCTCTGGATTGAAGATACTACAAAGTTAGTCTACCAGGTTAGTGCTGTAGACTGCAAATTGTATATTTTCAGGTTGTGCATTGTACTTTCACAAACACCTCCACTATGGCATTTGTTCTTGCTGCGGTCTGTTTTTTTGAGAGTCTGTGTGGCTTTGTTTTTCAAAGAATCGAGTTAAGACTGAGAAGCAGGAGGAATATGTATTTATGAGCTGTGATCTAATTTGTTTTATAACTGTTTCCAGTATTTTGCTGCAGCAGTTGACATCTAATTATCTCGCCTCTTTCTAATAACAGCTTCTTTCAGAAAATCCCCCAGATGGAGAGAGATTCTCAAAAATGGTAGAGGTGAGTGGCCTCTATAAATTGAATGATATACTTTAGTTGGGCACCATCAACTAACTGGCTTAGTTGTAGAAAAACAACGTGGCATTATACCAATTTGTTCCCTGCTTATGTCTTTATGTAGTCTCATGGGTGCTGCAAATTTATTTGTTTGTATGGGTACCCTTTCCCATGTTGTTAAAATGGCTTTTATGTCCCTTGCATCACTGTAAGAAAGTTGCATACATACCTAACATAAAAAGATGGCCCACAACAACCAGATATATTTATTTCTTTTTTATTTATACCCTGCTGTTTTCCACAATGGCAATCCAAGGAAGCACATACCATCTACCACGAAGTGTGACAAGCTCAGGGTCACCCAGTAAATTTCCCTGGCAGAGTGAGGATTTGAACCCAGTTATCCCAGGTTCTGGTCTGTCACTCTAATCACTACGCCAGACCAGCTCTGAGAGATGAACACTAAAATTATACTTTCTGCTCTGACTTTTGTCCTGGGCTCATGTTATATTTGTTTTGTGACTCTTTAATCTCTGCAGTAATGTTGAAGGTGACAGCAACTCATATTGAGAGTTTTATGGTTTTCTTTTTTACAGCACATATTAAACACAGAAGAAAATTGGAATTCATGGAAAAATGAAGGTTGCCCGAGTTTTGTTAAGGAAAGGTATAAAATGTTAGATTTGGATTGTATTCCTAATACTACGTGCATGTTTCTGTAAAACTTGAATATTGTATTTAAGAAATTTTAAATTCTTTTGTATTTAAATCCTTTTGTAACCAGTTAGGTGCAGGGGATGTCTTCCTTCCTGAGTATATGTTCCTATGTAGATCCTTGTTTATATTATTGCCTCTTGAAAAAATGCTCTTAAGCTGGCAAGAAGGAAATAAAATAGCCCTGATTTGGTGTAAAGAGTTACAAAAGAAGTATCCAGAGTTTAATTTTCATGTTGATGTAATCATAGACAGCAACAGTGATTAATCAAAGGTCATCAAAAGTCATTGGTTTAACCATCAATAAACAAAATCTAATTCTACTCATAGTGGATGGAGGAGGGGAGAGGTGGCCTAAAAACGGAATGTGCCTCTTATTATCAGTTCGCAGCAGCTTTGCAAATAGATGGTAGAGAGTGTGTGATTTCCTGCTGCCCTGGTGCTAGGGGAGAGATATGAAGGTTCGAAACTTTGTAGCTGATGTCCTTTAGTGTGTATCTTTACCCTTTTCCAGATGTAGATACATAGACTATGCCCCTGCCATTCAAACTTGGTTTGTTGAATCAGGTTTGCAGGTATCCTCCACCTTGAAGGGAACCTAATAGAAGAAGTTTGTACTTTAGTGTCCTGTGAACCAAAATCATTGTTTGAACCCAGGTGAAAGATCAGAGTTTGGGTCCAGTGGCACCTTTAAGACCAACAAAGCACTTTTTCAGATACATTGAAACAAGACTTCCTCAGTGTTTTGATGTATCTGAAAAAGTGTGCAGGAACACAAAAGCTTATACCCAGAATTAAACTTCGTTGGTCTTAAAGGTGCCACTGGACTCAAACTTCGTTCTGTTGCTTCATACCAACGTAGCTGCCCACCTGAATCCAGCTAAAAGATGTCAGTCATCCCAGGGGAGAATGACTTGACTGAGTCACTCTGCATCAGATGCACTTTGTATTGTTCTCTCATTTCCTATCTCTCATAGGCAGAAACACACATGAAGAGATGCATGTAATCTATGCAGCTTTAGAAGACTTCAGCTAAAAACCTAACTTGTTTTTTATTTGAGCACTCTGATTCTGTTTTTATCCTACTTTTTGGCCAGTGTTTTTATGCTTTTAATGTTGCCTTCCATTTTATTACCCATATTACCCTTTTTCCATCTTGGGAGTTCAGGGAGGCATTTTAGCATCTCAAGAAATGTGTGAGAGGGGTTCTTGCCCATGCTAACGCAAAAAGTTTCCCTAATAGAGTAGGGTGTACATATGCAAGCTTGCACAATGCGGACTAATATCTTTTTCTTTAGACCAGGTGATTCCAAACCAATAAGACCTTTTGTGCGAAAGAGACCAGCTCCTGAAGACTTTCTGGGGAAAGGACCTAACAAAAAAATTCTCATGGGAAAGTATGTCAAGTCTATAATTTTCTTCATTCGTGTACTTGTCATTTGTATAAATAACTTAGTGATGATAACAGTGATATTACAAAGCTAGGGAAAATAATTAATATTGTAATTATACATAGTATAGTATACTATACTACAGTATACGTAGTATATAGTATAGTATAGTACATGTAGACTGTAGTAGATATTACAGTATTGTAGTACTCTATACTATACTCTATACATACTGTACATAATTTTTTTTATCCTTGAGTATGTCTCCTGTTAATCTTACTGATTTCTTTTAAATTTGGGGTTCCTGCTTATTGAACCATCTTTTAAGCAAATTCAGAAATAAGAAAATAGTGTGATTTGAAAAGTTTCTTTCTCCCCAGGAATTGATAGAGGGTAAAATCTGATATTTCTACAAGGGAAATTTTGATCAGAAATATTTGGCATCATTAGTAAATAAGCACAGTTGATCTTAAAGAATGATAAAGAAAAGATCAGAGGCAATGCAGTGTCTTTTGTTAAGCTGACATCTGCACGTGAAAGAGAAGCCAAGCTTTTGTGAATGGTGGAAATGGTTATTTATTAATGCTACTAGTTAACATCAAGTAAACAGAGGACTACTTGAAAATATTTGGTTCATCACAACATATTTTCTGTGATGTATTTTGTATTTCTTCTTATAGTGAAGAGTTAACACGGCTCTGGAATTTATGCCCTGATAACATGGAAGCTTGTAAATCTGAGAATCGGTAAGTAAAAAAGCTGTAGTAATGTCAGTGATTAACTTTACAGTTGTGTTAATAATGCATAATAATGCACAATATGGCAAGAGTGGAGTATTTTTTATTTTGTCAAATTCTAGTATGCGCATCATTGACAGTCTACGAGCATATAATTAATTTGTAGGACAGCTATGTAAAAGATTTATAAGGAACATAATTCATGAATGTAGAAATAGGGAGAAAGATCACTGAAAGCAGATAATCAGATTACTTCACAAGGTAGCCTACAAGTATTAGTAAGCTGTTTCACTGAGAGCATCAATTAGGTATTTCTGAAATAGAGCTTCAAGTACTGATTTAACTGGAATAATGTTAGTAATTTTTAATATTCTAATTAATACACACTAGGGATGGGCCAGAAAAATGGTGGTCCGTGGGGTTCATAGACCCCCGGACCATGAAAAGCTGCACAGCACGTGAGTGAATGCTGAGCTTGTCACTCAGCCTTCACTTGTGTGCAGCTTGGCCTCTTTGTAAAAGCCATTTACATTTTAAACGGCTTTTGCAAAGCTGGGTGGTGTGCAAGTGAAGGCCAAGCAGTGAGTTCACCCACCTGGAAGTTGGTGAAGTCACCACTCAGCCTTCGCTTGCACTCCACGGGGCTTTTGCAGGCCTCACCCACACATGGACCTAAAGACCTCCTGGAATGGTCCTCGGAGGTCCATGTTGGCAGGTGCATGAACCGGGCTCATGGATCACAAACTGGGCCCCTATTCTTGGAAAAATTAGATCTGTGGTCTGTGCTCATCCCTAGTACGCACCAAGTGTCATTCAGATTATAATGATTGTCATGTTACATTGCATTAAAATAAGCATTACTTTGTTTAACCATTTGGTCAACCAAAGTGGAATTCTTTACTTTATCTGTGAATTAATTGACTGAAACCTATCGAAAAGTGGTCCCCCTCCCCTGTTATTCATGAATGGGCACTACAGAATTTAAACTAAAATTTGGAAGCATGGAAACAAGGATGGTAACAAGATCAATTTTATTTTATTTTATAGGGAATATATGCCAACATTGGAAGAGTTCTTTGAAGAAGCTATTGAACAGGCAGTTCCTGAAAACATGGTTGAGAATGAATTTAAGTATGTATGGAATCATTTTCTCCTGCCCTTTCATTAATACCTGCCCTTTGTTACTCATACATATGAAGATGTATTCCAAACCAGCTAGGGAAATGTAGCTATCTGGAGCAACAACTGCCTTTTCTGCAAGTACCAAATAGGGTTACTGATTCTGATTATCATTACAGGGCAGTGAATAATTCTAACTATGGCTGGAGGGCATTAAGGCTGTTGGCACGCAGAAGTCCTCACTTTTTTCAGCCAACCAACCAGCAATTTAAGAGTTTGCCAGAATACCTTGAAAACATGGTCATCAAATTAGCTAAAGAACTACCTGTAAGTAGTATGTGATGCTTTTTTGTTTGCCTCATTATCATTCCTTTTATTGAGGACAGGCAGCAGTAAAATGTAGTGTTGGAATATGTTGAACCTGAATGTCTCACTATCTGTATAACATAACTAGGTGTCCTTTTTGTTTAAAGTCTTGTATCATTTCTTGGGGGAAAGTGTAGGTAAGCTTGTCTGGGGGAGGCTCCACTAAGAGAGGGATTAATGTTTGCAAATGACAGTTCAGTGCATCTGTTCTGCTTGGAGATATTTCAGAAGTTTCCAAACAAGTCTAGCAGCACCTTAAAGACTAATAGCATTTACTCCAGCATAAACGTTTGAGAGTCCTTCAGTCGACACAAATCGCAAAACTACAAGTTACAGACAAAATAAGAAAACTCAAACAAAAAAGAGTCAACCATAATAACCAATATACAGATACAAGGGCAAATTATAAAATTAGCTGAAATTTAAATTCAGTATGCATGATTTCCAGACCTCACTTCATCAGATGCACTGTACATGGGTTGATGTTTATGTATTTGGAACAGAAAGGGGGGGGAGTTACAAAGAGGCCATTGAACACACTATAGAATAAAAAATGTAATCAGTTTGCTCAGTGTGGGAATGAAATCCGACCTTGCCTTAGTGAACTCTGCTTATCAATATATCTGATCCTCACTGGGATCTGTAGATACTTAAATCTGGAAAGTCATTGCTACAAACCTGAAAAAGCCTCCAAAATGATAGAAGCAGCCCTTGGAGCGCTAAGAAATAAATACCCTCAGTGGCTGTTGCTGAGCAACCAAAGCAGTGTTGCCAGCCCAAGCCTTTTCAGGGGGAGAGAGGCAGGGACCCTTCCAGGGCTGTTTGGGCCTTTTAGGAAGGACGTATCAGGAGCAGGTCTGGCAGCAACGATGGGTGATTTGCTACCATGCAACTTACATGAATCACCCAGGCTCAGCTGCTTTCTGCTGCCCCACAAAAGCTACTATGGTTTAGTGGTTAGAGTTTCAGACTAGTATCTGGGAGACCAAGTTTTGAATCCCTGCTGTTCTGTGGAAGTTCACCTGGATGACCTTGGGCCGATCACACATTTTCATCCTGACCTACTGCACAGAGGTGTTGCGAGAATAAAATGGAAGAGAGGATTATGATGTCAGCTGTTGGGTTCCCACTAGGGATGGGCATGAACTGGCTCATGGACTTTGGCTGGTTTGTCACTTGTGAAGTTTGTGGCAGGTCAGTTGACACAAACTTCCCATGAACTTTCAAGCTGTTTGTGGCAGTTCATAAATGGATACAGTTCCATACGATATGCACTGAATCTAAATGTTTATAAAACTTCAAAGGAACGGGAGGGAGAACTTGGAGGACATGCAAAGGAACATCCTCTGTAGCGTGCATGGGATCCATTCAGTACACTCCTGAACCTACGCCTATCAAAATTACCACCTTTGGTCATTTCCCTAGAAAGCACTTTCCACCTTCTTTGGGGGGCCATAACTTGGACCCCGTAAATCCAATCCTTGCCAAGCTTGGGGGCAGGTAGAGGAGAGTCAGCTGGCGATCCCCTGTGAGTGTGGTGTCTCTAGCATGCTGGAGGGGGGTGTTCTACATCTTCATGAACTGAACCATTTCACTTGGCAGCTAAACATTCATGATGGTTCATCATACGCAAACCAGACATGCCACAAACCCCGAAACGAACTGCATTTTCCTGGTTCATGCCCATCTCTAGTTCCTCCTGTGGAGAAAGGCAGGGTATAAATGAAATAATAAATATAGCTGAAATTGGAGGGCAAATAAAAGGTTGGTGGGTGGGAAGGAGAAAGGGAGGAGGGAAAGAACAAATAGTGTGGGGAAGGGGATACAATGGAAAATGAGGTTCCTGCCCCCTGCAAGTTGTCCTGGGTTCTCCACCATGCAACTCAGCCCAACCCAGTGGCCAGGACTGCTCAGCAGCCATAGTTTTCCTGGGTAAAGGCTGCCAGGAGTACAGAGGGAAGGAAAGCTAAAGACAGGAGCAGATAAAGGCAGGATGGCTGGTGGGCGGGAATGAGAGACGGAATCAGAAAAGGGGGGAGATGCTATAGGGGCTTTCAAGGAATGGAAAGAAATGGAGGAAATGAGATGCCCCACAAAATTTCTTGCGGGTCTTTGCCTGTATTTTCTATAAATGGTAAAGTTAGTAAATGCAGAGTAATGTGGGAATGGAGTGGCTGATGTAAAATGGCTCTTGGCTCAACTGTGGTCTCGCAGGCGGCTCTAGGGAAGCCGTGGTGGCTGAGCCTGGTGTTCTTCCCCTTCTCCATTTGGAATATGGGACCATAGTGCTGTTTGTGAAGTAAAAAATGTGAAGTTCCGTACAAATGCTGACTCTTGTGACTAGCTGAAGTCCCATGAATGGTCACCATGGCAATGAGTGATCTAGGTAGGAAGGGTGTTTTCCTTGCCCCCTTTCTGCCACCTCCCAAAGCCAGATGTGGCTGATAACAAAGCACTGGGAAGGCATCTCTTATCGTCCTTTCTACGTTGGTTCCCAGCATTTGGGTAGATTTTAATTT
>NW_015173707.1:529952-563570 GCF_001447785.1 Gekko japonicus | reverse complement strand
ATTAGTGACCTAGAATTGGTCTCTGATATGCAATGAATGATGTCAGTTTTCTGGAAAAATGAGAATGAGACATTTTTCTGATTGCCTAAATAGAATGTGATCTGATTTAGCATGTTTGTTGTGTCCTTTTCCACATGTCTTCCTGAACGTTCTGTTCTGCTACATGTACTTCAGAGACTATTGGCAATTCCTTTTTGATTAATTCTGTTCTGCTACATGTACTTCAGAGACTGTCAGCAATTCCTTTTTGAATGTCCATCCAGTGATATTCAGTTCTCTCATTATAGCCTCCTTCTGAAGAAATTAAAACAGGCGAGGATGAAGATGAGGAAGATAACGATGCTTTATTAAAGGAAAACAACGAAAGTAAGACTGTGTTCATAGGCTTCTTTCCATTTTTCCTCTCAACACTTGTTGTACAAGGAGTTTGCAAGCAGCCCTGTGTTCTCCCAAGATCATCCTGTCTCTTGCTTCTAATCTGCCATATTGATTGGTGCTCAAGCCTGTGTTGAATTTCTGATTTCTTGAAGGCAACCAGAAGTAGAGAGGCCATAATGTTGCCGTGCTTGATACTATTGTGCTCCTTGGACTTGAGAGGAATCTGGCCATCTTGATGATATCTCATCTGGTAGTTGGCTAGTCTGTGCATCATGCATGAGTAGAAGTTGTTTTGTCTTCTCCAAGCTTTCTTACGCTTATCATGGTTCATTTGGCAAAAGACATTTTTTGAGAAAGTATCACTTTTCAGTCTGTGTTTATGATCATTTAAGCAGTCTGCATGAGATCTTTAAACCGTCTTCACCCAAAGCAAAAGTTTTCAGAGGCCATTTACCCTCCCAGTTTCATCTCCTTCTCCTACCCAGTTTGTGAATCAGTAGCTGTCTGTGATCTTGGCATATTGTTTCCTCTCTGTGGCCTCAGTTTGCTTATCCCTCCATTTGCATCCCTCCTATTTCCTATGTTCTCTCTTTGTATGCAGTTTGAGCTGAGTGCTGGTGTAACTTCATGTAGTTCATATGTTCCTTCATGAATGCTTCCACTTCTGTCCTTTATCCTTCCCCTCCCCCCCGCCAACATGGCACAAAAAACTTAACCCTCATTTTAATTACTCCTTCAACAGACTCTTGCTTAGTGTGTCTCTTCTGCTGCCCTTTCCCATAACATTTTGTTCTCCTTTTAATATGCATACAACTAGTTCTGCTGCTAGCCATCTTTTCTCTAGTTTATTCCAAATCTAGCTGCTTTTTAATATTATCCTGCTTAAAAATATCCCTTAAATTAAAACCGTGGAGTAAAATTTCATCTCAGTTGCATTTTTTTAGCAGAATGCTTTGAGAGGAGTACAGGAACTCACTGCTTAGTTTTATTTCTGTAGAGAAACACGGGTACATGGAACAACCTAAAAATCTACTAATAGAATAAAGATTGAGTCCAGTTTATACCCAGAATTAAACTTTGTCAGTCTTAAAGGTGCCACTGGACTCAAACTTTGTTCTGGTGCTTCTGACCAATGTGGCTATGCATCTGAATCTATTAAAAATCTACTGATATTGACGTAATGGTCCCTGCAAATGTGTTGTGATAAAACATGTCCCTTTTGTGATTTTGCAAAGGAAAACTGGTTCAGGGTAACAGTGAATTGTTTTAGTTGTCTTTTGGTTGGCACAAACAGTGGGTTTCATCACCACAGATTGTGCTTGATGTAGAAAAATACCACATGTACAAAAAATGTTAATGATCTATAAAGATGGGCGCTGAGAGGCACACCGGGCAGTATCCTACCATCCATCTACATTACTGCAGCTCTTCCCAGCCTCCAGAAAGATTATCTCTGGGACTGCAGAGGAACAGCCATGAGGGTCAGTGAGCTGAAGTGAGGGAGGGAGGGACATGGAGAAGAAATTGCTCCCTCCCCCCAGCAGAGCTCCACTTAGAGAAGAGGAGGAAGAAGTAATTTTAGTTCTTGTCCTTCCTCGTTTCAGCCCAGACACTTGTACCTCCATGTGGGTCCTTCAGCCCCTGGGACTGATCTTTCCAGGGATCAGCAATGGAGAGGAATACAGGAAAATGCACCTTCCACACACAGAGTGATGGGAAACGTGGAAATGTGAATACATTTTGTGAAAACGTTTTTTTCAAAAAACCTCAGCCACTACTTGACAATGTGTTTGAATCTCCTACTGCTTAACAGGAACCATTTATTCTGAATAGTATCTTGAGTGAGTGCAACTCTGTAAACTTTAAAGAGAAGGTTAGAAGCATTGTAAAGCACTTTGGGAGATGTTATGGGAAGATCTATGGAGCAGATTCATTTTGCCCAATCAAAACTAATGCAAGTTAGCTATTCCATTTCATAGATCATGAGACTGCCCACCCAGCAGGCTTCCTCTCATCTGTGGTAAATGTGGAATGAGTTAAAGTAAATTTTGAGAACAGAGTTAGTGATTTCAGAAAGTATATCAGCACAGCATAACTCACTTACATTAGCTTTCTTTTGGGATGTGTCTACTAGTATGTTGTGATAATACTGTGTTATGTTTATGCCAGCCATTTATTTTCAGCCGAATGCTGGCAGAACTTTAGACAGGAACTGGCTTCATTGTTTCTATTTATAGTTAGAAGTAAATTCCATAGAAATCTAGAAAGATTTGGTTTTCTGTAAACGTGTGCTCTTGCTTAGCTTACAAACTGTTTAGAGCTATTTAAAAACAAGCCAAACGGACATTATCTTCTCTGTTAATTATTCACATAAAAACCCAAATTAAATTGGATTCAATCTGACTAAAACATGAAAATCTCATGGTAGGTTTATCTTTCAGGACAAATAAAATCCATGGTGCCTCATAAAAAAAATTGAAGTAAAAAAGGTGTTCCCAGCAAAGTAGTTGGTATTTGAATAAGTTCTAATGGCAGGGCTAATGAAAAAACTTCAGAGAAATATGAGCACTATTATCTTAGAATATTTCTGGTTCTAACCTTTCCTTAAAGGAAATTTAGAATGGACTTAACATGAATGGAGCTAATTATAAATGTGTAAAATGTAGATTTCAGTGAAAAAAATGTGGCAGTCAATTTCCAAAGACCACTCTTATTAACTGTGAAATTCTAAGGCTCTCAGCTAAAACATTCCTTTTTGTTTGTTTGTTTTAGGTCCAGATGTTCAACGGGACAAACTTGTAACAGGGGAGCAAATAGAGTCATTTGCTAACAGGCTTGGCGAATATTGGAAACTTCTAGCTCCATACTTGGAGATGAAAGACTCTGACATAAGGCAAATTGAATCAGATAGTGAAGATGTGAAGATGAGAGCAAAGCAGCTCCTTCTTGCCTGGCAAGACCAAGAGGGGATCCGTGCAACCTTGGAAAACCTCATCACTGCATTGAACAAAGCTGGGTTACATGATCTGGCAGAAAGCTTGACAAATGACACTGAAAACTACAGTTAATTTTCTCAGAAGCAGTTGTTTTAATTGAAACTATAATGGCTATTGTTTCTAAGGAACAGGACCCATTGCTTACATTTGGTATACACATTAAAAATCTTTTAATGTCCCAGTTGTCTTAAGTGTTCTAGGAAGGAAAAGTTTAGTAGCGCTGATCAAAAATCGATATAATAAAGGGTGGTAGACACTCAGTTATTTGTAGTGGTAGACGTGAGAAACTGTGGGGCTTCAGTGATCCTTCTCCTGCCTGCAATAGCAGACCCAGAAGGTGGCTGTGGGATGTGGGCGTCATTGTTCTTGACTTCTTGTGGCAAAAGTTTTTAAAACCGTCTGATATAGTATGAAGGTATGAGCTGGTTCCCACATATAGACTACTGGGCTTAATGGGAAAGTTCCTTCACCATGTTTTTGATGGCTTATAAATAGTACGTTGCAGTTCCCACTACTTAAGTATTTTTGACAGTAATTTATGAGTGAAAAATTGTAATTAAAAGTACCACTGTTTACTGATAAACAGCTGCAGGAGTAAGCTGTCACTCGTCTTGAAGGGCCATTCTAATTCATGTTAAAGGGACACAAGTCGCAGGTCAAAGCTACCAGCAATAACATTTCAATCTTATGATTACTTTGGTTTCAAAATAATCTTTCTTTGTAAATAATAGAATTTTGCTAAAACAACATATCACTACAAGTTCCTATTGTTAGAGAGAGAGATTCTAAATCTTGTAAGTTGGAGAATCACTGCTGTTCCCAGAAATTGGGAGAGGGGGCTCTATTTTCACATGAGCCCGAGGGATACGACAAGAGCTTCTTTGTGCTTTGATAAAAGCTGCTCTAAAAAGTGCTTTGAAACACAAAAGCCATCTGATGAATATTATGACTACAACCAAGCCTCCCCACGCATGGACTTTTATACCTAATCCTCAAAAAATAATATATTCAATATTTTTAACCCTATATAGCCAATGTAGTCTGTTCATTGTGTATTTTAATAGTGGTGATAAAAAATAGCATTTAAAATTAGGGCATGGGTTCCAATAGATCTAAGGCTGTTGGAAGTGGGGAGGGGGGGACAGGAAATCATGTAAAAAAGATGAAGAGGGGTAAACTTTGTACATGTTCATTTTTCTTTCTCAGACTGCTCTATCATATGAACCTTCCTGGAAGACCTTATGGCTATAATTAGGTCTTCCTTATGAGCTACTCCAGACTCTGAACTAATTACGACTTTTGCAGTCCATGTTGTGCCTTTTAAAACTACCACATCTCTATTTTAAGTATTCTTGTGCTGGCCTACTTGTGCAGTGAGAAAGATGCATTTCCTGAAGGTAAACTTTGGGCTTAGCCGGGAGACCAACAGAAATTGCCTATACCGCTGAATTTCCAGGACAAATGGCAGGAAATTGTCTTACAGGAGAAATATATATTACCCCAAAAGCCTGTCTAGCTCGCTTTAAAAGGAAAAGCTCCCTTAGGAAATTACTAGCTACTGTAACTTTCTGGCATGCAGAAGGTCCCAGGGTCAGTCCCCAGAAACACTAGTTAAAGAGGACCAGGTTCTATGGAGATCTTGACCTGAGACCCTGGAGAGCTGCTGCCAGTATGACTAAATCCTGACCTTGAAGGACCAATAGTTTGATTTGGGGTTAGGTAATTTCGTGTGTCTGCGTGTGATCCCACCTTGGGAGGTAAGGCAGCATAGTACAGCCCAGTCTCACCAGATCTTGGAAGCAGGGTCGCTACTTGGGAGACTTCCAAGGAAGAGACTGCAGGGAAGACACTGAGAAAACCACCTCCGCTCCTCACTTGCCTTGGAAGCACCTTGCTGGGGTCACCATAAGTTGTCTGTGACTTGACAGCACCTCACACACGCACAATCCCATCTTAACTCTTCCCACCCCAAGCTAATTTTCATTCAACGCCTACCATAAAACAGTCAAAATATCCTGGTGAGTAGATTTCGCTACACCAGGAGTCTCCACCACCTTTCCTGGTGCCCACCAAGTGTTTTTAGAAAGTAAGAGGAGGTATCCAATGAACTTTTCTTCATCTTCCATCTTTGGTGCAGCCCTACATTGGGCCTGCACAGGCTGGCCATAGAGCAATTTTTCTAGCCTAAAAGGGTTTTTTTTGGGGGGGTGGCGGCACCCTGCCTTGGCCGGCACCCCCTTCCCTCAGTTCCTTTTTCACCGCTGCAGTCAGAAAGCTCTTCTAGCGTGGTCTTCTCAATTTGCATTTTCCCCCAGTTTTCTCTTATGGAATCTTCTCTACAGGGTGAGGCAAGACCAACTGGCCTACCCTGAACTGTTTCTCCATCTTCATTTTTTGTCATTTGAAAGACTAATTGTGGTGTCAGAATTGTGGCAACCAAGGCATTGCTTAAGAATTTTCCAATGCAGAAACACAGTTGATTCATAGGGGCATGAGTTTTGCCTATTATGCTTGGGCAAGTCCCATAGTATCAGCGCCTGGTAAATCTGCCAATGCTTTACTCTTAAGGCTTGATCAGATAGAGCTTTGTGGCTCAAGGCTACAGTTTAAGAAAAAGCCTTGTCCACTCCAACTTCTAAGTCTGTCGTGAGCTCGGATCCTTCCATTTGGTTTGCATGACTTCTGACCCGATATCTGAGGTCTGTTCTGGACTGCCCTCAATCCGTTTGGTTCCATCAGTTCCAGCAGCTAGGAAGATGCCAGTCGTCCCTAAGAGAGCCTTATCGGTAATTCCAGCTTCCAAGCCCAGATGGCCTCAGTCCCTTTCTCTGGCTGTCTTGGCTCCTGCCCATTCACATTCAGAACCTCCAATGAAGAAACATTAAAGAATCAAAACAAGGAAAAGGCTGACTCAGCAACCAAGCTGTCATGCCCACCGTGCCGCCCGACCCAGTGGACCCTCTGCACCTTCAACATCCACAAACGAGCTCCCTGCATCCCTGGAAGTACAAAACCTAAGTCTTGCAGAGGATGAACACCGGCTACCAGAAGGGTTCACACCTGGAGCTGCTCCTGCAGAGCCAAGCACAAGCTCCAAGCCCCCTGATTTCCCCCCACCTGTAGCTCGTTTATGAGACCAAAGGAGACGGGACTTGACAACCCAGCGTAGGGAAGCACGCATGCGTGGGAGGCGTCCTCTGAGTCCTGAGTATTGACGGGAGCCAGGACTCTGTAATCAGCCGGTAATTAGTGACAAGGGGAATGGGCTTTTAAGGCAGCTCTCTTCACTATCCAATCCATGCTGACAACTGATCACATGACTGAATTGCTGCACCTCGGACCTTGCATCTTGTTTCCTGACTTTCTGCTTGACTCCCTCGGCTTTTTGACTCCGGACTGCATGACATCATTCTTCTGGCTACCTGACCTTGGAATGTGTAACCTGACTCTGAACAACAACTCTTTACATTCTCTGCCAATCTCCGGTAAACCTTAGACTGTGCAAGTGACCTGATATTTTGGATTACGCTTTTGTTTCTCTGCCTATCTGGTGCTCTGACCTCAGCCTGTGTTTTTGGATACTCTGTGCCTTGCTTAGCCTGCCCCGCCAGGGCAATCATGACACAAGCATAGTGGACATCACCCTTGAAAAAGACTGCGAAGTAATCATCTTGGTGCCTCCATGCACTCTGTCTCTGCATTTTGATTCTTCACCAAGATTCCTTGTGGACTTGGAGTCTACTCACTTGAGTATCCCAGCTGACCAGGTTCCAAGACTGGAACTGGTTCCATCTTTGGCTTGACAGCAGGTGGAACTGCCACCCATCCCGCTATCATGTAATAATACAATAAATACAGTTAAAAATTTCAAACAGTAATAAACATTAAAAACAAATCACAGTTCAGACAAGTAAACTGGTTGTGAGAATTTTCCTTGCATATTATTTCGGTTAATAAGTGGGTGAAGCAACCTCAGGGAGGCCATACACAGACACCTGCTGCCTTAGTCAAAGGCCTGGCAGAACAGCTCTGTCTTGCAGGCCCTGTGGAACTGAAGAAGATCCCACAGGGCCAGGGCAGAAAAAGCCCTAGTCTTGGTCAAGGCAAGACAGGGCCAGGGACAACCAGATGTTGGTCCGTAGAGTGTAATGTTTTTCAGGGTGTATATGGGAAGAGGCGGTCCCTCAGATATGTTGGTCCCAGGCCGTGTAAGGCTTTAAAGGTTATTACCAACACCTTGAAGTGAATCCGGAAGTCAACTGGCAACCAATGCAGTTGGAGCACCTGCTGGATGTGAACCCGCATAGGTGTCAACGTCAGCAGTCACGCCACTGCATTTTGCACCAGCTGTAGTTTCCGGGTCAGCCTCAAGGGTAAGCCTACATAGAGCGAATTGCAGTAATCAGGGCTAGAAGTGACCATTGCGTGGATCACTGTAGCTAAGTCCTGGGGGGAGAGATACGGTCTCAGCAACCTAATCTGCCTAAGATGGAAAAATGCAGATCCGGCAACTGCAGTAACCTGGGCCTCCATAGAAAGGGAGGCATCCAGTGTTACTCCCAGGCTCCTCACTTTCTGGGTTGGCACCAAAGGCAACCCTTCCGGGATGGGGAGCCTGATACCCACATCCCCCCTTCGAACCAGGTACAAGACCTCCATCTTTGATGAATATAGCTTCAACCGGCTCTGCTGCAGCCATCCAGCCACAGCATCCGAAGCCTCTGCCAGAATGTCAGGGCTGGAAGATGGATGGCTGTCCATTAACAGATAGAGCTGGATGTCATCAGGATATTGATGGCAACCCAGCCCATAACTCCTGACTAACTGAGTGAGGGGGTGCATACAGATGTTGAAAAACATTGGCGAGAGGATTGCCCCTTGTGGTACTCCATATTCAAATGGGTATTGCGGGGAGACCCTCTCACCAAGTGTCACCCTCCATCCCTGACCACGGAGAAAGGAGGAAAACCATTGTAAGGCAGTCCCCCATACTCCCACGTCAGTGAGGCGGTGGGTCAACAGATCATAGTCAACTGTGCTGAACGCTACCATTAGGTCTAATAGCGACAGCAGCGCCAACCTGCCCTGATCCAGCTGCCTACAGAGATTGGCTGTAAGGACAGAGCCGTCTCCATCCCATGGCCAAGGTGGAAGCCAGACTGGAAAAGATCAACGATGGAAGCATCCTCCAGGAAGACTTGGAGTTCAGCCACCACTCTCTCAACCACCTTACCCAGGAACGGCAAGTTTGATACTGGGTGGTAGTTGGCCAGGACCGTAGGGTCCAATGATGACTTTTGCAAGATCAGACAAACTACCACCTCCTTCAAAGCCTCTGGGAAAGTCTCATAAGAGAGGGACAAGCTGATAATTTCTCCCAGAGAGACCTGAATGCCCTCCCCACAGGCTTTCACCAGCCAAGAAGGGAATGGGTCCAGGAGGCAGGTAGTAGGCCTCACCCCTGCCAAGATCCTGTCAACTTCGTCCTGGGAGAGCCAAAGTGGTCCAGTGTCAGACCAGAAGACAAGACAAGGGGCTTCCAATTCCTTTACTGTCTCTGTAATACATGTTACCTACCTACTTCATCTGTTTGGTACCGGAGGGGATTAGGATTAGAACCCACCCCTCCTTTGCTCCATTCTGCTCTCCATTTCATGAGTCCAGTGAGGAGGTGTTGGTAGCTTCTTGCTGCAGTTTGGAGACTGCGTCCAACCCATCGCCAGATGATACCATGGGGGACCTGACCCCTGTATTGCCTAGTGAGGAATTACGTTTATATGGGGAGCAAATGCTTAAGATGCTAAGGCCCTCAAAATTGATGGGGCCTCTCATTTGGTTTTTTATTATGATCGTGTGGGGGTGGGGTCATGGCAGCTGTGCAGGAACTGAAGGAAGGGGGCACCTGCTGCCAGAGCACATGATGCCTGGGCGGGAAATCCTGTGTATGTGCCGGCAAGACTGGGATGCCCCCTTTTGGTGCTTTTAGGCTAGAAAAAATGTTCTGCAGCCCTCCTGCGCAGGTACAGTCCCAGTGTGTGTCTGCACAGAAGACATCAATGAACAACAGTTACAGGTAAGAACAACTCTTGTTTTCCTCATGGATGCTTCTGGTTCTGGTCAAGCAGGGGAGTAGTGTTCTGATTGCGCTCTGCTCCAGAGTGTACTTTTATTTGGTTTTAAATTGCTTTTAACCTCTTACCTTTTTATTGGCTTTCAGGTCTTTTTAGCTTGTTTTTTCCCATTGGTTCAATGGTTTTAGAGTATTTTATGTATTTTATCACACTCCCAGTTGGACTGGACAGTGTTACAGTCATGTGTGGTTGCTCTCTGTGGAGACTGTTTAATGTTTATCTGTTTTGTTGCTTTTTCCCCGTTGACATTTTTTGGCAGTTTAATACTTAGTTTTTGCTTGATATCTATACTTCCCACCCCATATCTCCACCTCTGATCCTGGAACATAATAAAATTGCTTTGCATATCTTGTTACCAATGCTGGTCAACAAAGCACATGGCCAAGGAACATCTTTCTTTTTTGTTACAAGGCATTTTTCATCAATTGATCTGAAATATGTGGAAAGGGTTCCAGGACTCATTAAGGATGAAAGATTTAAATTATACTTCTTTTCCCCAAGACTTCCCTCATTCATACTTACCAACCAGAAACATCTCAGAAGAATAGAGTCTAACAGCGTACATGGCATTTTTTTCAAATAGAGCTGCCAATCTGCTACCTCAGTCTTTAGTTGATAATGAATTATTGATAGATCTTACTTCTCCCCCTGCAGAAGACAGGAGAGAGTACCTATACTACTAGAGAATCTCAGCTCATAGTACCAGTACCATAAGAAAAAAGAGCTGAAGGAATGCGCTAAACTGACCTTTATATATCTAAAGTTACAATACTATAATAATACAGCAAATGAATATATACAGCATAGACAGGGTCCAGGAGTATAAAATGTTGACGACAAAGTTCTCCAGATTGTCAAGTCATTTTGCGAAGCTTCATCCAAACAGGACCATACATACATACCGTATGTGTCTTCTAGTATTTGTTCACTGTTCTGGTTTGTCCATTGTAGAGTAAAAGCAGTGGTTTCTGCAGTATCTTATAATGTAGTCGATATTTTCTATGTCTTATTAAAGTGCATTTCGAGTTGAAAACGGGCCATCTGGGTTTCCGCGTTCTTTTGCCCAGATGGCCCATTTCTAACCAACTACAGTATAGTTCTTCAAGAAACCTGGCAGCTTAGCAAACTGCATCTGTCTTCACCACTTACTCTTTTGAAGCTTTGTAGGAATTGCCTGTTTGATCTCTGCTAGTTTATTGGTCAATGTAACAGTGCTACCGAGTGAACCGCCTTATGTGATGGCTTTACTCCTGCAATTATGACATCTTTATTTTGATTAATGCATATATCCCTCCAGCCACACATAGATCGGCACTGGCGCATTATTGGGGTAAATTGAACATCTGTATCCAGAAAGTTGGAGAGAAGTATCAGTCAGTTGAGCTCATGATGGCTGTTGATTTTAATGCTCAGACTGGTGCAACCTATGAAGAACGTTTTGTTAAAAGTCTCAAACATCAGTCAATAAGTAATTTTTCTCTGGAGCCAAAAGGATCTAAAGACATTAAGACCAACAGTGCTGGGAAGAGATTAGTCTCTTTAATTACATGTATTAATCAGTGTGGTGCCAGTGTCATTGAGCAAACTTGGTGATATTATAAACTAATCAATCTGATTGATTCACTGGAGACAACAGAATATATGGGTGATCATTTTCCTCTGTAGTTAATATTAAATATCTCACAATGCAATTTTATTCAATCTGCCATCCCTCTTCAGTTAAGCCAGAATTAGTCCAATCAGTGTGTTGGAACAATGATACTATGAAGGAATTAATCAGCTTAAAAGAGCTGTCCTAAAGCCTGTCAACTTAAGGCTAAATTTTCCACTATTCTTCCCGGGAGAGGAACTTAGGTGTAATGAGTAAACTGATAAAACTGTTTCAACCATTATATACATCTTTTGGTCTGGTCAGGGATTTGCATGGCGAGAGCAGGCAAGATAATTGGTTCAATACTGATTGTAGGACATTTAAAACGGCAATTTGCTGCATGCATTGGCAATTCAAATTATGCAATGACAGAAGCATACATGGATATCCTTGTTGAAAAATGAATTCAGAATGCTTATCAAAAACAAAAGAGCTGCTCTAGTTACCTTGTGGAAACATTTAATTTGGGCTTTCAAACAAAATGATGTAAAAATCTTTTGGGATGTTTGCAAATGAGCTAAACACTAGATCCCTGCTCCTCTGCTACATATTTACTAATTGCCGGGAGGCACATTTCAGCACCTTACTTGTGACATCATCTGCTGAAAGTATTCCCACCCAAATGGTCCTTTAACCAAAGGCTGAGAAATAGCCCCATCGTAGTATTAAAATGTTTTAATATTTCAAATGAAATCTGGCAAGGCACCAGCACCTGATGATTACCTTTAGAACTGCTTAAAGTAAATGCCAACTGGTGGGTGGAGATTTTAGCACTAACATTTATTCAAAGCAACAAGACAGGAATTATGCCCACCTCTTGGCAACATGCAATAGTCCCTATCCATAAAAAGGTGATCCAACAGACCCAAATAATTATTGGCCCGTACGTTTGTAATCAATGATGGGCAAACTATATACTTCCTTGCTCAATAAGAAGTAACTTCTCTGGATTGAGGATGAAGCCGTACTGGGTCAAGAGCCAGCTGGATTCCGTAGGAGTTAGTGGACCATTGCCATATTCTTCAATTTATTGTAGACAAGTATATCAGCTCAAAAGATGGTATGTTAGCTGTTGCCTTTATGGATCTCAGAGCAGCTTTTGACTCAGTGCCTAGGCAAATATGGACCAAACTGAATAAATTGTGTATTGATAAGTGGTCAATCTGGTGAACTGACCAGGGCTATTCCATTGAGTCAAGGATGTATCCTAGCTCCATTGATATTTAACTTACATCTCAAAGTTCTCGTATTTCTGGAATTTCACTCACCTTGCTCATGTTAAATTACCCTGTCTCTTATATGCAGATGATACTATTCTTCTGTCAAGATCTGTGGTTGGCCTACATAAGCTTATAGGTTCCTTTTTGGAGTAGTGCTCCAATGAGGGCGTAGCTATTAATGTTACTAAGTCAAATGTTCTTCTTTTTAGTAAAAAACAAAGAATAAAGAAGTACAAGTGGTCAGTGGCAGGTCAATCCATGGAACAAGTGGAACATTTCAAATATCTAGGAGTTATTTTTCAAGCAATTTTTTCTTGGAAGGTGCACTTGAACTCTGTTGTAAGAGTTGCTATCTCAAGATTTTATTACTCTAGTGGCCAATATGTTCCTGTGATAGTTAATGCTAAAGTATTCAATGTTAAAGTTACCGGGCAAATGCTAAATGCTGCCAGGCTTTGGATCAGAGCAGTAACAGACAACATTGATAGACCGCTATAAGATTCCTATATAATGTAATATTTTGGGAATTCCTCAGTGTGTGTCAGAAATAGCTCTGAGAGCTGAAGTTGGGGAGATGTCCTTTGAAGCAAAGGCCTGGAG
The DNA here is from genome assembly GCF_001447785.1 of Gekko japonicus. NCBI lineage: Eukaryota > Metazoa > Chordata > Lepidosauria > Squamata > Gekkonidae > Gekko > Gekko japonicus. Next base: position 550,594 of record NW_015173707.1, on the reverse strand, counting down.
CACAGCATTCAATTTGAAAATTAAGATACTAAAATCCAGAATCAAGCCTCCTTGGACTAGTCAGGCTGGACCATCACACAAGTGATTGGGACAGATTACAGGATCATACATTATATTTGGGCATCACCCATGATATGACAGAAACAATTGGAAGACATTTGAGGGACTTTGATTAGAACCTGCAAAGTGTGTTCATCTTTCTCATTAGGCATTCTCCCTCCAACAAAAATGCCAATCTGAGCTAACTCTTCCTCACTTTCCAGGGCTGATGGTAGGAAGATTCAATGGAATTGATTCTGTGGATCATTTTGTTTAATTGCCCCAGATTTTCAGATCTAAGAGCTGAATCCTCTCTCCATTATTTAATCAGGACTTTGTCTCTTCAGAAGCTAAATCATCTTGGTTTCTCAGAGATAAACTACTTTGTGTGTGGCAGCTGTTGTTCCATTACATGATAACTTTTGTAGTAACTTGTAGGCTCTCCTTTTGGGGGTGATGGTTTGCTGTTTATGACTCTGGTCCTGAAAGCAGTAATTAAGAAGTAGGATGAGCCAGGTGGGGCTCTTGCCTGGCAGGGCTTCTGATTGACTCTGCAGATCAAATAACACTGTTTCAATGTCAGCTGCCACTACAGCATTGGTTTTGTTCTCTCTCAATCAGCTTTCCCAGTAAATTTAATAAAACTGGTCCTCTTGGCCCCTCACCACGGTGGCCATTTTGTGGTTGCACTTACCACCCTCTGTCAGAATTCCAAAAACACCCTCAGGCTCAAAAGGGTTCCCTGCACTACAGGTTCCCTTTTCATAGAATGCTAAATGGAACAAATGTCCAGGTGTTGGACTGAGAAGAGACATTAAAAAATACTTTTAAATTGCTCCACCATAAGCCTCTGAGAGACTAAGCCACAGTAAGAACAAAATTGTGCTTTAAAATTTTCTATGCAACACAGAATTATAGTTAAAAATAGATAAGAGCTCAAATTCTTTGGCTACTTCTTCTGGGGGCGGGGGATGACTAGTAACATTGTGTCCCACAGCAGATCCTTGTTCAACCCAGACACTTTCTATTCTTTAGTTCCCCATCTAAGCTGGACAACAGGTTAACATTCCAATGCATTTCTTCCATAGTATAAATTACCAACACAGATAAAAAAACCTATTCAATTATAGTAAAGACAAGTGGGGGATCCACGAGAATTTGGGAGGGCATTTAATTTCCCTTTTCACAATTTTCTTTCTCCATTCCCTGACAGTTCCCATAGCCTCTCCACATTTCCAGATTCTTTATTTCCTCCCCTTGGGAAAATGGTGGTACTGACCAGAAGCCTGTGCCAGGCCCAGATGTGTCGCGGAGGGCTTTGCAAGGACTGGCAGAGGAAGGTACCTCAATTTCTCCTGTATCCCCTCCCCACACTATTTCCTCTTTCCCCCCTCCTTGCTGCTGGGCCTGGCCCCAATGAGCTCTCTTTCCAAGCCAGAAGGGAGGGGAGCGGAGGTGGCCTGGGAGGTAAAAATAGCCCTGGCAGGGCCTCCCTCCTTTTACTGGTAGAAACCAAGGCTTGACAACTGGCAGTGCTGTTGCTGCTCAGCAAACCACACAATGGTCACAGAAGTGTTCCCTCTAAGCTGAGTTAGTGTGAGCTAGCTCACAGTTTTCACTTCGTTCAGGAAGGATGGCTCCAGAGCAAATTTATGCAGTAGCCAAATTGCTCACTCACAAAGTAGAATTTTTGCTCACAAGACTCCACAGCTTAGAGGGAGCATTGGTCACAGAAGACATTTGTTCTTAAAGGTACAGGAGGCTGGGTCTACCGGGAGGGTGTTTTCAGATTTTTCTGAAAACCTATGGCTTTTCTCAAGTTTGTAGAAAGATCTGAGTTGTTTGTTCATTGCACCAGTTTCCAATTTAAGTGTTCAAAGATAGGGCCATGTTGAGAATTGAACATATTGATATGCACGATTCTGCTCTAGATAGAAGACAAAAAGCAGCTATATTTACATAAGCATCAATATTATTGATCACCATTTATTTAAAGTCATGAAATGCCAGCAACAGAACAGGCTGAGGTGGCAGATCAGGCTGGACAAATACGTGATTGTAGCCTTATTTCCACGGGGTATGGGCAGCAGCGCTGAGTTACATGTTTGGGCAACAATTGAGTTTTCACCATTCTGACAAAACTGTCAGACACAATAAGAGAGGATGGACAGCTACTGAACCAGTAGAAACCATGCAAGAGTTAACAACAAATGATGCATTAGTAGGTGTGCAATAAATATCTTGCAGATAATGTTACAGAAGTAGGGGGAAAGGCCGATTTGAATTTCACCAATAGTTTAAAAAAATGGTTTTTGCAAATAGTAACTAAAAAATTAATATCAAATACTGAGTGGCTGCCCTGGCGTTAGGGCAGAGATCAGTTCCAGACAGACTTTCACCTCTTTGCTGCTCCAAATGAGAGATTGGAGTCAAGAAATTTATTTCACACCTAGGCAGAAATGAGTAGAAATGAAGTCTATTGTTCATCTTCATCTTCAATTATTTGAATTCTGCGTGGCCCATAAAGTAGAACGTAAGCTATATGCCAGTCTCCACCACCCGAAAGCCTCAAAATATCTTCAGGTGTAACAATGCTGACTTTGTCATCATCAAATTTAATCCATTCATCTGGAAAGAGAGAAAAAGTGGCCGTTTACAACTCAATAAGAAACAGACTGTTCTTAGTTTATTCCTGAAATGAAAACTTTTCAAAGGCTGGGTAGATGATCAACCCCTTCTTCTAAAGTCCCTTCAGTACCTTGTTTTCTTTTAACCCAAGATACGTAGTGTCCAGAAGAGCTAGATCTTCCCTGATGTGTTAACACTGCTTGGAGGTCATAATAGCCACAGTTATTAGAGCCTATATCTGAGGGGGGAAAGAAGCACATCACAATGTAAACACTGCAATAAACCCTTTTCACACAGCTTATCCATGCCTTTGTATCTTGATACAGGAGGTTTTAGAATTAAACCTCTGCCAAGATTAAGGAAAGCCATTTAATACAAGATACATTTCAAACATACCAGATTTTCTTGGGGCCAAGTAGTGAGTTTACAAACTGAATTCAGACACTGTCTCCATAGGATTGCACCCAAGGAGAGACGGGATAGGTAGCACTGACTGACAGTGTGTGAAGGCAGAAAAAGGCAGCTGTGGGTAGCCCTGCCAAGTGAAGCATGGTTCTCCAAAGGCAGAGTGAAAACCGATATAGCTAATAGTACAATAGTTGCACAAGTCAGACTGGGCAAGAAGGGAGTGCTGCTATCTGCTCCCCCAGCCTCTCAGAGTCTTCAGGCTGGATCCTATGGACTGTCTCGTGGAAAGAGATGTTCCCTGCATTATCCAAGTGCCCCCTGAATGACCGCCAATGTGTGGGGTCAAAGGGACCTTCCTAGTACAAATTTGTTGGGGCTACCTCTTGGTTCATAGGATTCAATCCTTCATCAGCAGAAGACTACACAGCTAATATTAATAGGCAGAAAATCATACTTCAATTTTGATTTTATCTGAGACTTGTTTAAAATTCATCACCCAGTTCTCAATACTGAGTGCAATGAAAGCATAAAGTGTTCCTAGCACCCAGACTATCTTAAGATAAAAAGCAAGAGTCTGCCCTATCACTCCGCTGTGTAATCATGAAACACGGAGGCTAGTGTCCAGACAGCAATCAATGGGAATTCCAGACTGCCAAGCTTCACTTCTGAGTCATCACAGAACATTTATGAAAACTGCCATAGGGTAGCATGTTGAATTCAAAACTTTAAATGTCTTTCAATAGACACTTACCATCATGAAAGGAAAATGGCTCATATTTAACTTCCTTCGGTGCACCATCACCTTTACTAGACTGAAAAGTGAAATTTTTCTTTAAATAACATAATTTAGTAAAGCCATATTACTGCTACTGAGACTATGCTACTAAATCATCAATGAATTGCTCCCCCAACAAGGACATCTCTGAAAGTATGAAGTTTAAAGGCTTAAGCTGCATACAATAATAGCAGATCTACTTATTTAAACCCAGGTCTGCCCCATCAGATGTAAAGCAAGGGTGAGAATAGGTGCAATTTTAATAGGAAAAAAGACATGCAGGCAAAGGGAACCTGAAACCCCCACTGCACAGACCAACAGTTTACTTTTGCAGAAAAGCCTACCGTTATAAACTAAATCACAATGCAATATTTCATTTTGGTTTTCTTAACACGGGCCTAAAATCAAGACTTAGATGTTTTATGCAAGGATTAACACTTATGAATGGACTGACAGGTTCAAAACCTTGGTTGAAAGCCATGGATTCCAAATCAAGGTTGTCTGGCTAACAAACTGTGTAGATAAAACCTAGTTAGCGGACTGTTAAGCAACAGGCTTTTAAGTTTCTTAAGGACAATGATTCAGCTCCAGAACTTGGATTCAACCAAGAGAAGAAGTTCATGGATGGGATTCTTCCACATCCCAGGGCAGCCTCCTTTGTCCACCAAAAAGTCACTTATGATGGAAAGGGCAACGAAGCTAAAGAGCAACACGGGATGCTGTTTGGTAAACAGCAATCAGTAACATAAATGTCACTCCTCCAGTTTAGTGTCATTTGTGGAGCTTACCATTCACACTAATGGGAGAGGGGAAGATTTCTAGCCATTCCTCCTCCTTGCCCTCATGCCACAACCCATTATATACACCACTACACACAAGTAGACAGCCACTCCACTCTCCTCAACAAGCAGGAATTCTAACTATTCAAGTCATGTTCTCCAGTTAATCTACTATTATGACTACAAGACTCTAAACTAATGTTTTGGTTAATTAGGTTTATCTGAACAATACTAGGTATGAATGAAAACATGTATCTAAAGAAAAATTTGTGCACTGCATAAATCAAATATTCTGAGCCACGTACATTTTTTGTCTGCTGGTTTACTTTTTTGTCCTCTAGGTCTTTAAATTTTGACCGGTATGAGACCATCTTTTCTTGAAGTTCTGGTGTACACAGTTCATATACATCCAACATAAGTGGAAATTTAACATCCTAGATACAAAAAGAAAAGCTTAATATTCACGTAAAGCATCACAGGATCCTAAGAAGACTAAACATTTCCATGACTGTTTAATGTCTTGGAGGTAATATTTTTATCTGAGGCACATAATTTAAATAAACCTTAAAACTGCCCAAAACACCCCCAAACATGAAATGCCCGAAACATAAGGTTATCATAAGCAGCTGGTTTGACAATTATTCTAGAATAAGACGCCTCCGTGCAATCAGACTGCCTGCATGATCTGTTCTGGTCTTGCTTTCATTCCCATCTACATGGCAAAAAACTGGTGACCTTTTTTTTATTAACAATTTTTTCATTTCACAACATAAGATATTGGATACATAATAATGCAATTGGTTAGAATAATTTATTGGAATAAATTGCATGGAATAATTTATTTTTCTAACAAAAAACTGATAACGGGGTACCAAACAGCCACAATTTTTTGTTATAATTTTCTGGTGGTGAGTCTGATACATTGAAAGACAGTTTTTGTAGTATAAAATGTTCCCATATATTTAAAAAAAAACACTGGTGACCTGACCACCAGAGTTTGAAAGGAAACTGCTTCATAAAGAAGAGTGCCTGTTTGTGCCCCACCTGGTGGTTAGTATCTGCCCTAGCACACAAGTCCCAACACCAGATTTAAGAAATATTAAAAAGCTACACACCTTGAGAACTTTGGCATTCACTGATTCCTTCTCTTTGTAAAAGAAACGAACCATCTGAATAGTCAGATAGGCAGGCAAGCGACTTATCTTGGACTAAAAATCGAATATATAAATAAAACAAGAAGATAATTTATCAGAATCCATGAATACCTGTCTATGCAACACAGATGCACACTGCCCCACATGAACAAAGGAAGCTACCTTATACTGAATCAGACAGTTATTCCATCAGTGCCAATGTTGTCTACTCAGACTGGCAGCAGATCTCCAGGGTTCCAGGTGGAAGTCTTTCACCTCACATCTGCCCCTTTTAACTGAAAGTGCCATGGATTGAACCTGGGATCTTACGCATATCATATGCTCTACCACTGAACCACAGCCCCATAATTTATTACACATCTTTTTTGCATGTCCAATATGCTATTCACAGTACCACCTTAAGGCACTGAAATACAGTTCACCAAAAGATGAGTAACAGTTATGTACAACAGCTACACACATAACACAAGGCTGCATGTATGCAATTTGTTTTAAGGATTTCTACCCTATCCCTAAACAAGCAGGTTCTTGGGGCAACTATGTGCACAAGCTTCCACATTATGTTGCAGCAAGCCAGTTCCTGAACTTGGCTCATTCTATTCACTCTGGCCTCCCAATGTATGAGGTATAATTTAGTCACACACAGCAGTCAGGGTTTTATGTGAAAAATATGATGCACCAGGCCATTGTGAATATGTTTAGAATTAAGATGCCAGGTTGTAAATTTCTTTAAACTGCTACTCTTTCTATGTACAATATCTGGTTTAGTAAAAAATCTAATCTATAGCCATTTAAAGAAGTTTAACCTTCAACTGTATCATTCCACACTGAATTTCAGCAAAAGTAGAATGATTTACTAATATAAAAGAGGTCTAACTAAGTGTTTGGCATCCAAATACTACTCACAGATTTTATGTAAAGGGCATTCCTTTGTAATGTAGGAGAGAGTTTGGTAATTTCTTCTTGAAGCCGCTGAAAGAGAAACACAAGATTGCATTATATCATACAAAATAATGCCCAGGTCACTGCTTTAGTTTCTTGCCTTAGACGTCACCCAGGTCATTTATCAAGTTAAGCTTTTACTAAAATGCAGAAGACATTATTCAGCAGGATAAGAAACTATAATGGAACATCTCCTCTCTGGTGCAGTTCTCTTTTGTGCTATCTAGATCAGGGGAAGAACACAAATGAAGATCTTTGGCACATCTTCCCACAGCCCATACAGTGCCTATACCAAAAGAAAACGCAACAGCCCACAAGAACCTGTTTTCAAGCATACAAAGGAAACACACAACACTAAAGATTTGGTTTATACAATGCATGGGGTTGTGGGGGATCAGAAGAGGAAAGGTTAAAAATCAAAATGCAATTTATAATGCAACATGTGCCTCAGAACAGAGATCAGAAGGTGATACACACGTTCAAGACAACTTGACATTCAAACCCAGCTGCACACCTCTTTAAGAGTACCAAGGCTAAGTAATGTGACAAAAAAGTGTGATAAAAAGGTAAAGTATAGAAACAACCAACACTATCAGAGACACAACAACTGCTCACCAGTTTAAGACCCGTGAAAAGATATTTAACTTCTTGATTGATAAAGCAACTAAGCTGGAGTAGATTCTCTTTTCCTTTTGTTACTTCTTCCTCTTCTGATTCTGTGCATTTCATGCTTTACATAATGTTAAGGAAAGATAAACAGTAGCAGGAGCACTCCATTTAAAAATTGTTGCACTTAATAAAATGAATGCCAGTCAGTACTTTGAGAGACAAGGTTTCCTTCTTTTTATTTCAGCAGACTAAAATTCCTGCAAAACAATCATGTTCATATTAAGACAGCTGTTTGGATGGTACTGACCAGCTCTTTTGCAAAGTATCAGCAAAGGACACTTTTGTATACCACAAGACAGGCTCGAGCTTTTACCAACTAGCCTCCTCTCTTAACACCAACAGTTGGAATTCATGTAGCTTCCACTTGGGGCATTTTTAAAAACTTACCATTTCCTCTCCTATTTACTATTTCTTGTTTTCCTGTGTAAACCAGGGTTCCCAACCATTTTGAATCTGTGGGCACCTTTGGAATTCTGATATATGGTGGCAGAACCAACCACAAAATGGCTGCTGCAGGAGGCAGAGTCTTGCAAACACACAGAGGAAGCCCAAAAATTATATAAATATATAATTTAAATATATATGTACTGTGGAAAAAGGAAAGAATAAAATCAACACTGTGGTGACAGCTCTGGCCAAGATGCTACTGTAATCTTAACAGCCAATCAGATTTTCAGTGGCCAGCCAGAAGCCCTCCAGGGCAAGGGCACTCCCTGCCCCTACTCACTCCCTAATACACTCGGAGTGCCAGGAACTGTGGTGCTTGTGGGCACCACGCTGGCAACCCTTTAGTATAAGCCATCTGCAATTATATTTGAATAAATCTCAACAAGCATTTCTTCTTGTGAAAAGTAGAGTTTTTATCTACCACACCACATCTATCTTGCCAGAGAGTGTGCAGGATACGCAGTTTCAAATTCAATACTGAAAAACTGATCAATGAAGCTCTTCGTTTTGGGTGGTGATGCTGCCGCTCCTGAAGCTCCAGAATCAGTCTGTAAAAAAAGTAGTCTCTTTTAATTACGAATCTTTAGAAGCCATAGTATCTTGCCAATTCCTTTATTCCCATCACAGGATAAAGACTTTCAATTCTTTTATGCCTGACCCCTTAAGGATCTTTCTGTTTATTAGAAGTGGGTTGAAATGCCCAGCTGGCAAAAAATTCTACCAGTGGGCTGCTCTGAATAAAGGCCAGTCACTTCCTGCATGAAAAAGCTGGTGTGAATGGGAAAGAAAGAAGACTGAACACACTAGAATGGGGGGGAGCATATTTATGCTTTCAAGATTATAACAAACTGCCAAAAGTCCTTCAAGCAAGCCCAGAAGCCTGCCCATAATGTGGCACATGTTTTTTCTTTAAGCAATAACAGCTACTTTTTGAGGGGGAGGGGTAGACAGAGAATTGGCTGAGACCACAGGATTAGTATCAGTGTTGTTTGGATTGTACAGCAAAGAGACGTACTTCCATAACCGTGTCACTTTCGATCCCTTCTAGCTTCTGCTGTAGCACTCGCATCATCTGTACCCAGCATTCATTGGCATCCTGGGAGGGAAGCAGAACAAAAACTAGTATCTGAGGCACTTAGAGCTGCTCATTAACAAATATACCTTAAACACCTGTGCTAAGAGCAAATTACAAATACTATGAAGCTGAACTGTTATTCGCAAGTGTTTTTCATTCATTCAGCAGTACCTGAAATAAAGATAAATTTCTAAAGAAATCACACTAAAAAAGGTGTTGCATTCACACACACAAGCTGAATGTAGGTTACTACTAAATTATTGGCTCATAACTGTAATGAGTTGGGACTAGAAGAATAACAAATGAATTCTTGCTAGAAATTTGCTGCCTGATAAAAGTAAAAAAAAAAAAAATTACCTGTTGGAGATACTGGCCTTGATCCCCTTTCTCCGCAAACTGGGGAAAGGCCATATGTAAGAACTGGAGGAGAATGATGGGAGGGATACTAGAGGAGGTTTTGTCCATGGAATCAAATAAATCTCTAAGAGCTTAAAAATAAGAGAAAAGTGTTTTTCTTTTAAAAAAATGAAAAATCATGAAGGATTACTGCTAATTCATATGATAAATACACCCCTAAATGCCACCCCTATTTAACCCATATCATAGCTTTTCAGTTAGGGATCATTTGTACAGCCAATCGTTCCGGAAACAGGCTTAATAGATTGGTCAGCTGCTAATACAGTAAAACACTGCACGGGGAAGCTTACTATGTAAGGGCCAGATACCAGTTGCTACTAAGAACTTGAAAAACAGCTCGATAAAAAACTACTTAAGATCACCCTAGCAGCATGGCATTCTGATCTTTTAAACCCAATTCTAACTTCTCGCTTTGGAAACAAAGTATATGTTACCTATTCAAGCACAAAAAGGTTACTGATTACTAACACCACAAACAGTAGGTTCCAACCCAGCTAGCAGTCAAAACCCCTCCCCCCCCTTCTTGCGAGTTCTCTTAGCTTGAATATGTAGGCTGGGAAATCTGCTCAGCATCAGGTTCAAGGCTTCATGGTGCGTAAAAAGCACTATGCTGGTGGGGTTGGTTAGGAGGGGGCGCATGATTAAATTACAGTTCAAGGGTTTCTAGGAACAAAGATAAGTATTTTCATGCTCTATATTTTGCCTGTATCAAGGCTTTCTGGATTAATTTTGCAACACAACACAAAAGACACAGAAGTGTAGAAAGGAAATGCACACACACACTGTAATCCAGTGGCACCTTAAGTATAATGGTCTAAAGGGTAGGCTTCTATGCAGGAAACTGACAGTCCATTCAAGTCATGGGTGTACCTGCCCCTCCAGTAAGGATGAGAAAGGTTCTAAGCATGACGAGAGTCTTATCCACATCAGACTTGATCTGAACTCTCAAATGGGCATGCAGAGTGGAACATGTGACACATTGGCCGATTCTGTTGAGCAATGTATGTCATCCAGCTTGTTTTTGCTAACTTTACATTTAAGTACTGAACACATGTCTAGGAAGACACAGCTTTCATAAAGAGCTGATTCTGTATAGCTCTCATAGCAACAAGAACTTCCATACAGCAGTTTATCTCACACTTCCCTTGCCATAGCCCACTGAAGCCACAATTTCCCCCACACTTACAGGAGGCCTTTTCCTTTAAAATAAAATACTACTGCATCAATGTGCTGGTTCCCAGTTTTCATTTTCAAAGTAAGTCACTAACTCCTTTCCTTGCAGTTATAAGAGGGAAATGTTCAGCTAGCACTCCCCCCCCGCCCCAAAAAAACCAAGACATATTTTTAAATGAAAGCTGCCACACTGTTGCAAAAAACTGCTAAAGTGGTCTAGCAATTACCACTTAAAAAAGCCCTCCCATGTGGGATACAGAACAGCAGCTGCAGGGGCAGAGCAGAGGAAAATGGCACAAACGTGGACAGGATCTGAAAAAAGGTACACCTTCCTGTCCACAAAGTTATTTTGATTGTGGTGTTTCAAAAAATATCCCAAACAAGATTTAGGAAAATTCATGCCAAAGCAGAGAACAGCACAGAAGAAAGACAAATAGAGGATGATGTCATGTAGATGCTCTCAAACACAGTGCCACTGCTATAAGAAAACCAAGGCAAAGCTAAACATCCATGTGGAAACAGCCAAACACATTATATACCAAAAAATATACATCTCTAAAAAAGGAAAACTGGTATTATGACCAGTTCTGTTTTTTAATATCTGTGTCAAAAATATCAGGAGGAATTATAACAAGAGAGTTGGATGAACTGTGCTACATCGTTTCAGATATCCTAATTAGAAGGATACAAAAAAGCAAATGGAAAATATACTTAAGTTTTTATACAGAAAACAGTAGTAACTGTCACAAAAACCACCCTGGGTCCGTGTATTCTTACTTGCGTGTTGCATGTTTGCATGCATGTTAAAGGGTGTTCCCTCTTCTTGTACCACCACCCCAAGTTACAAAAACTCAGCATGTCATGTAACCAGTACCTTGCGGTACCCTGGTAAGACTGCCTCTGAGGAAGTACAAATGGCAGAACTTGCAAATTACTTTAGCCCCCCTGTTCTTAGCACATGTGTGTGCAATCTAGGCATGTGGAAAATAGCTGTCTAGTAGCTACAGTTCTAGGGGGGGGGGAATAGGAAATTGTAAGTATAGCTAAGTTACAGTAGAAGACAATTACCTCTGACAGCCCACTTGGTTGCTGTGGAGCAAATAAAACCCCAGCCCGCCTCCTGCTCCTTTTGCAGAGGAGCCTGGGTCCCATTGTGTAGTCACAACATTTGGGCAAAGCGGAGATTCCACCTTTTAAACCTTCTACCTGCTTTGGTAGGTACCTTACTCAATCTAGATTTAGGGCTCCTGCCCGCGTGGGAGAAACTCCCAAATTCTTCCCCCGACAGGTTAGATGTCACGTACCTCATGCTCCGTACCACAGATCATGTTTTCGAACAGTCACCTTTCCTTCCCTCTTGTCATTTAAGCCAAATGGCCACTTCTGGGCTAAAACCCATTTCCCGCCTTTGACCTTCTACTGCATTTTATTGCCCTTCTCTTATGGAAATAGTCATCATGGTTTTGGGGACTCTCCGATGCACTTCACTGCATCTTAATACCTCAGACTTCACAACAGTGACTTCAAAAATTACTTAGAGAACACAAAATCAGTATTTTAGGAATGGAAGAGTCAGGCAGTTCTACAAGTCTGATAACAGTAGGTATATCCAAAACTTTCCTTTTGTTATTTCTTAAGTGGAGTGGTAGAAATCGCAGTATCTTGGCCCAGCACCTTAGCAGGGCAATACAATGGAGAAAAAAGGAAATAAAGTGGGCAAGTAGGACTCCTGTACACACTTAACTGCATTCAGATGTCATGAAAAAGCAGGGTTTGTAACAAACGATGTACGGAACAAACAATGGGTAAGCTTACCCAGAGGTATCAAACAAGTCTCAGTTCATGCTGACACTGCAATTTACAATTCCTGCCTTCTCACCTATCTTGCACCAGAATCCCTGGATGCTACCCCGGTTGCTCACTGATTACCCCACAGATGGCAAAATGTCACTGCCTCAATGTGTATGGTTTACAATTGGTCAACTGAAGCAATTGGGGGGGGGCGGGGAGATAAAGAAGCCTCTGGGGAGATCTTCAGGCTGTTGTCCACATCCTACCTTTACCTGCAGTTATAACTTTCACCCCTCCCATGTCCTCTCCTGTTGTTTAACTGTTCTCCTTGAACTCTATTTGTTTCTGAAATAAGTTATTAAAAACATATTCTCCTTGCTGGATCACCAACTGAACAGCATATTAAAAGAAAAGCCTCTTTAAATGACCAGCAAGCACTGGAGACTGCTGGAGATGGAGCATATAGTATATAATCCCTAATTAGCAAGGGAGATGGTAGGCAGTTTCTTACCACCATTGTGCAGAAGGTACACAGGGTTCCCCCACGTTCCCCTCCATTGCTACAGCACATTCTGACCCCTGGAAAGACCACTCATGGAGTTGCAAGATCTATGCAGGGGAACAGCTATGAAAGTCCTTTAGAAAGAGGTGCAGGACTGAGGAAGACTGCAAGAGAATTACACCTGCTGCACATGGAATGGTAGGATGTCATCCGGTATATGTACATAGATGGGGATCCTAGACTGTGACCACGCACAGGTTTGTTTTAGCATGCTAACTGCACACTAATTAATTTGTTACAGCTGTCATTCATAATTATCACATCCAACAAGCACACACTCCTCCCTATAGTTTCATGTGTGTTCGAGTGCAATATATGCGGCTGTAAGAGTAACCATTATGAGGATTCCTATTGCCTCCCAAGGTGTTTGCACTCTGATAAATTTCCCTCCCCTCCCCAACATTCTCAGGATGTTAGACATCAATACAGGATTTCTAATGTCCACGCTGCCATCCTCAACCACTGAGGCTCTAGCCACCATGGATATTCATAATGAAAGAGAGAGTGAAGCAGCAGTTGCTCAGAAAAGCTTGCACACTCAAAATCCAGCATGATAATTAACACTGCATTGAGAGGCTCTCTCCCCCAGTGCAAATCTTACCCAATAACAATCACATACTGGAATTCAGGAGCATATACTGTCAAACCACAGAGTAAAAAATACCTGTGATAAGTCAAAGGAATATTAAAAAGATGTGAATTGAGTTAACGTCATTCTGATCATTCCAGAATTCCAGCTTCAGTGTTCACCACACACAAAATTACCCAACCATCACCATTAAAAAAAGAACCTGCAAAGCCAATCAATCTTCAATGGCCAGTCAGAAGCTTTGCTGGCAAACTTCCTACCTGGCACCTCCCACTTTCTAAAAATATCTGGCAGGCACCAGGAACAGTGCTGGCTGGCACCATGGTGCCCATGGGCACAACACTGGTGACCCAAGGTAGACAGTCACAAAAGACAGTCAAGGAAGTAGCGCAGCTCTCCAAACACTAAGACAGGCATTGGGGAACTGAACACTCACCCAGTGTAAAGCAACACACATTTCTTAGAACAAGAATATTTTACACTGTGGTACAGGCATTCAATGAATTGTAACACCAAAGTGTTTTCTTCTGAGTAACCATAAACATTCTGGCTTACTCTACACAGATTAGGATATGAACCATTTCTGAAATAAGGAGAGTTAGCGTGTATGTACTTCTCCCCCCATCAGGGAAGAATTCAATAACTGTTGGCTTTGAATCTATCACCATTACTGGAATGCATACACAGAGAAGAGGCAAAGGAGGGAAGTCAGAGAGAAAGGGCGGCGGGGGGGGGGTGGAGTTTCAGCAAATACTAAAAAATTCTGGAGTGGATAGTTTTTTTGGCTAGGCAGCCAAACGCTGGTTCATAGGCCAGCAGTAAACCCGTGTTTAAAATAGTGGTTTGGCATCAACCCACAAGCCTTTATGGTTCCTATGTCACAAAAATCTGTTTATTGTGATGTCCAAATGTAACTAGTTGGTATATCATGCAGCATTAAAGGTAAGCTAGAAACAGTGCCTTATGAACAAAACAAAGAAGTCTTTATCATCCGGTTTTTAAAAAGTAGGAAACTCAGCCCTGTTGTGAAAAAATACAAACCTGCAGTAATGTACTGAGCAGAGGCCATTTCCCCCGAGGCTCTTAAGGCACCAGCGTATCTAAACAAATGTTTAAAACATGGTTTTCAGTTTGGCCTTGCAATCAGAGCAGGAGACACAAAAACAATGTTAACATGGGCTTTAACTAGACCGCATATCATTTATGCACTTGGATCACAAGTATGATGGACTGCAGCCTACAGAACAACAGAAGCGCCACCCAAAGAAGAGGCAGTGTTTCCATACTCTGCCCTACTCAGTGCAGCTGCCTGTCTTGCATGGATTTTTATCCACATGGATCCCAAAACTGAGGCTCACAGGTAGTTGCTGGCCAAGGGTGAGGTGGGATAAATCTGCTTCTGCAAGTACCTTGCGATGGCAGTGCATTCCATTATCTTGAGAAGGTTACCATCAGTATGTTTAAACAGGTGAAGTTTCATGGCAGAAGCAGTGAGCTGTCATCTACTGCCTGTTAAAGAGTGTGGGGGGGATGCATACCCAATCACAGCACAAGTCTTCAGATCTGATTCACACATTACTATAACCCCCTCTCAAATGTATCCATTGTGATAAAATGGGTTTGGAGCTTACATATGTAGTCCCCTGGCCATCACTGTATGCAGAAGTGAATGACTTAACTAGGGAGACAGCAAATTTATCTGAATTGAGAATCTATGCAAAACCTCTGTTCTTTGGGTCCAAGGAAATTTCAGACTCAAGTAACTGCAGGATTTGTCCAGTTCTGTCATTCCTTTCTATATGCAGTGAAGAGAATAAGGCTGGAGTACAGGATCCTGAGGCCCATCATGCCTGACCTCACCAAGTAATGTCTGAATGCCATTCATGCCTCTATGGATGCCACTATCTCCCATGGTATTATCTCTGCTACCTCCTCTTTCACGCAAAAGGTAGTTTCCAAAATAATACTTAACTCCAAATCCTGCTAGCAGCTGTGTAAAATTCAGCTTCTCTGACTGCATATTATATTATGGACAACTTTGACTATTGGGTGCAGGGTACACAGAGTCATGGCACGACCATGACTTATCTTTATCATTAATTTCCCAAGAGAAATTTCAAAGCATTCTAAAAATTAAGACTACATTTAAAAGCCAAAGACCTGAAAAAACAGTGAGATCATAAAAGATAGCAGAGCTAAATACTTTCCTTTCTGGAATGGTTAAAAATATTAGGAATTATATAGAAGTGGATTGATTCCTTCATCTGAAATCTGCTGGCAAGACTAACCTTTGCCTATTCTGCTTCTTGATGAATTCAAAGTGCAGGAGCAAAGTTGCAGTAAAGAACACACAGAAGTAACATTAAGTATGAATATGCTACCATACCGAAAATTAGTTAAAAGCAAACAAGACACTGAAAAAGTTTCTAGAATGAAATTAATAGAAAACAGCTTCCTAAATGATTACATAATGTAGAGTCCGTAAGTCTCGACACAAATCTATTTGTAGAAAGGCAGCTCATATTTTGTACCGAGCTATCCGAATTCCAATACTAACTTTTATTTGTTCCATTTTAGCACCAACAAATCAGAGAATGGAAAAGTTTAAATATATGTTATCTATATAAACCCCCTCCCAATCATCAAACATACCGGTCATAATCCTTACTATTTCATTATAAATTGAATGGTAATATTAAAAAAGCATTTAATAACACCACAACATATTACAGTAATGAAACCTACCTCTTCAGGGACTCTTTCAGTTCTGGCACAGAGCGAATACACTGAACTGTTGCATTCATGTAACAAGTATTCCCAAGGTTTGTTAAACCACATGGCAATTCCATCTATCACCAAATTAAAAAAAGGAAGAAAAGAAAAGGACTACTTGAAGATTGGTATTAAATGCTACTGTTTAGAAATGAACCAGTTGTTTTAACATAATGACCCTACAGTTTAACACAAACATGATGGTCCAAACCTCAAAAGTTTATACTTAACAGAATACTAGCAGTTTAGTTCTTAGTCATTATTTTTCTTAGTTATTATTTTATTGAGGTATCATTAAAGAGCAACCATCTAGTGTGGTTTCTGGTACAATGAGGACATTTAGAAGATCCTTCTATCTCATTACTAATAGTAAATTGGGTGACTCATTGCAATCACACAGAACCAGAATTAGACCACCTACAGATAAAGTTGTAAAGACATTCAGAGGACTGCCCAGTTATGTAAAAAATGTTCTTTGCACATAAACCAAGGAAAGAAAAATCCTCTTAACATAGCTGGGTGAAAACAGTACATGCTACAGGAGGCAGGAAATATTCAGAACTGCTGATGGTCAGTTGAGGAAACTGGCTTGCTCAAGTCTCAGGATGATAGAATTACAGAGGAGAGGGTTTGTAAGTGAAAGAGCATGTGTGTATATATGTGAAAACAGGTACAAATTTCAAAAATGTTTATCCCTCCCACTTATTCCTTGTAGCCCCCAGCTTGTTCCCTTTAGTAGCAAATTTCACAGTCACATACCTGGGTTATGTTTAGAGACATGGAAGCCCCAAATAGTAAAACATACATTTCCACAGCTTTCATGATGTTTATTTCTTAAGCATGGCTTTTAATATGCAAAATCTATTATTTTGTTTAGAGGGCAAGGGTGACAGAAAGAGAAGGATGGTTTTGCACAGTAAGGCCTTGTCCAAGAAAGAGGTTACTACAGGCTCATGCTAGGCTCTGCATTTGTAAAGTTGCATCACAAAATTATTATGAAACTTCTTTCCACTTTGATTAGCGTTTGTTCTAAGGCAATAAAGAGTTATTTGACAAAACTATCTAAAGCCAACTCATGTTCTTTGGATCTTGGAAAAATCAGTTTGATAATGCAAAAC
Source organism: Gekko japonicus (assembly GCF_001447785.1). Classification (NCBI taxonomy): domain Eukaryota; kingdom Metazoa; phylum Chordata; class Lepidosauria; order Squamata; family Gekkonidae; genus Gekko; species Gekko japonicus. Next base: position 533,256 of record NW_015173707.1, on the reverse strand, counting down.
ATGTGGTTTTTAAACTAAATATACAGTGATGCCAGACAGTACATTCAGACTTTTGACCAAAAAAAGGCTTACTGCTGAGGCTAACTGTTCTTCTGTCATATCTTCTACGAAGACAGGCCGGGCTACTGGTTCTTCAGGTAGAGCATCTGCAGAACCCATCATTAATAAGGTCATCCCCTGTTTAAAAAAATTACTCAAGTTAACAAAGGCTAAAAAAAACCCACTCAATCAAGCAAAGAGGCAGTCACAAAATTGTAGCACACAACCGGAATCTTTCAATTTCTTAAACTAATACTAATTTAGAAACCTAGCCCCTCTATGCCCCTAGAATATGCCATTTAATGCCTTAAAATGTTGCATCTGCCAAAAGCTGTATTCAGACATCGCAAATGGCTGATATTAAGCAGAGGTTTACTGATGTCATGAACAAACTCAGCTCCTTTACTGTGCTTTCATACCCCCCTTCTTCCCCCAACGTCCTTTGCATGTGAATCTTGATTCAAAACTTCTTGTTTGATCAAGCCCTAGTTCACTATTATATAAAAAATTAGGATTAAGTAGAGGTTTGATAACAGCTTTCCCAGCAACAATAGCCCACTGCTTACATGTCAGCATGTGGAGAGAATAATACAGTCATAACCTAATGCAACTGAAAATTTATACCACTTTTTCCCCGCAGAAAAGTTTTGGAAAAATAATCACATGAGTAGCATCAACAATGAAGTCAAGCCTTGATGGTTTCTAATATTTAAAAAAATAAGCATCAGCTCCATTCATAGCCTAAGAGTAAAAAAATAAGACAGCATAATTTAGAACTGGCTTTCAATACTTACAGGTTTTATTTTAAGGTTGCCCCAGTCATCATCCTATTCAGGAAAAAATATATACAAGTTTTACAAGGCACAATCCATAGAAAGACATGTTTAAGCCCCCAATTAATTCCCCCAATTAATTGCAAGAGAATTCAAGCAAACATGGACACTTTGGAGATTGCTCCAAATAAGCCACTGTTCAACAGTCTCAGTAGTTGAGGGAGAGGCCTGCTGCCGGTACAAAATTTTCCACTTACTTCAGAGATAAGCACTCAGTGTGCAAAATGAGAATTATGTCCATATAGATTGTTTATAGATCAAATTATTTCTCCTTATAATAATTGTGTTTTGGGGTGGCCACCATCCTATGGGGTGGCGAGAAAAAATGCACTCCCTTAGCCATTTGCTCGGGGCAACTGGCGTGCCATTGGCTGGCTGGCTGGGTGGGAGGAACGAGCCTCGCCATCTTGGCCCGTGCGGCCCTGGAATGGGCGGCGGGCAGCCAGTGGAGAGACGGCCACGGCCGTGGAGGGCGAGAGGTGCCGAGGCGGTCGCGTCGCGCTTCCCTTGCCTGCTGCAGTCTGGGCTGGGGAAGCTGCGCACCCTTCTTCGGGGACTGGGGGTTCCCTCAGCTGGCCCCAGCTGCACTCGGGGAGGGGGAAAGTGGCTGCGCCACGCTTTCCTCACCAGGCGAAGGACCTCCGAGGCAGCCGAGCTGGAGCGGCTGCCCAGACACCTCCTTCCCCCTCCTTGCCTGCACGCTGAGGCAAGCGAACCGAGAAGGGAGCAGGGGGCGGGGCTTGGTCATGTTATCGCCCCACCCCTGAGCTGGTCACACCCGGATCGGGGGTTCGGAGAGCTCCGGCCTCATGAGAGGGCTGCAGATAAGCATTTCAGTGCAAAGGAGAGAGAGGAATGCAAAAGCAATTTACACAGACACTGACAGAACATCCCAACTCCATGGCAGCATAGCTGACACCAGCGCACAGTGCTGTGGATGGGCGAGGCCTGCTGCCTTCAGCAGCGACCTCCTCCACTGCATTGACAGAGGAGGGACGAGGCCAGCTGGCTTGCCCTGATGCCTCCAGCATGTGGTGAGGGGAGGCGCAAGCCTGGCCACCGGGGAGCCACCACGCTCTCCTTTGCCAGTCCGTGGGGGGGCCCTCCGGCGGCCTCTCTCTAGGGCTCGTTGCCTCTCTTCCCGCAACGGGCCTTGTGCCTAGTGTCCATATAAAAGCAAACTTGCATATATGCAAGCAGTAAATGAACAACATATTTGCAGTGGTTCTATCTTAAAACCTAAGGTTGGATTCTATGATTCCTTTCTGCAGGTGGAAGATCTCTTCCACTAGGGGAAAAGTGGTTTTTTTGAGCAGAGAAGCACTGCAGTAAGAAAATTCTGTGTGTCCTAAGTGAATGACTGAAATTTTATTATGGCATCCAGCCAGAGCAATCCAAACAACCCACCAAGGGGCACCAAAATAAAACATCACAAACTACACAATATAAAAATATAGAATACATATAACAGATTCACTAAAAAAACACACTAAAAAGGAGAGAATTGCGATTTTACAAGTTAAGCTGTCCTTTTTGAATGCAACCCAAAATTTAGCCACAATCTTAGTAACAGAGTGATTTTCATCCGATAACATTTTATTACAACACTCTGAGTCTGTCTGCCCAGGCATCTCTCTTTAATGAGAGTTTGAATTAATCTATCTCAAGCCTCATTGTACCACTTACATTTAAACATCATATGTTCAATAGTTTCTATCTCCCCAGACTCACATTTACAAAGTCTCTGTGCAAGGGGAACTCTTCTATATCTGCCCTCGAGCACTGCAGAGGGGAGAGCCTCACATCTAGCTAGTGTGAAGGCTTTCCTACACTTATTATATCAAGGTGTGTTAAATATGCCATTGGGACTGAACGATATCTAATTTGATTAGGCACTCTGAATTTAGGATATCTATCAAGATCCGCTTGTCTCTCTATGCCTGCGGTCACACGGAGCATTAGCCACGCTACAGAGACAGAAGATAGGCGGATTTTCCGGGCGCGATCACAGTGCCACATCTGGGAAGCGTAGAGCTCCCGTTGCTCACCTGAGGCTTCCCGCCAAAGATGCGGGGTAAAAAACTAGTACCTCCAAGGTACTAGTTTCTGGAAACCGCGGGGCAAGGGCGGGCGTCTGATCACGTTTCCGGTGGCATCCGGCCCTTGCCCATGTCCCGTCGCGAAAAGGTTTTTTCCCCCCCCAAGTCTCCATCGGATGCGCACAAGCACCCAACGGAGCATGCGAACACTTGGGTTAAAAAAAAAACAACCCCGTCAATCCGCTTCTTGGCCGCGACGCAGGAGTGACATATGATCGGCACCTCCCCACCACCACCACGGGACGTCGGCGTGACGTTTGATCCCGCTGCCGCGCGGTAGTTCACTCCAGGGCAAACAGCCACGCACGCCCCCCCCCCCCCCGAAACCCAGCC